>NW_022265011.1:0-19551 GCF_002021735.2 Oncorhynchus kisutch | reverse complement strand
AAACAAGACAGTGAGGCAGGATCTCCAACAGCCTACTGGAGAGCTGAAAGAAATTGAAAGCAGTAACCGACAGGGAAAGCAGTAACCAACAGTAACGAACAGGGAAAGCAGGAAAGCAGTGACCAACAGGGAAAGCAGTGACCAACAGGGAAAGCAGTGACCAACAGGGAAAGCAGTAACCAACAGGGAAAGCAGTAACCAACAGGGAAAGCAGTAAACCAACAGGGAAAAGCAGTGTAACAAAGTAACCAACAGGGAAAGCAGTAACCAACAGGGAAAGCAGTAAACAACAGTAACCAACAGGGAAAGCTGTAACCAACAGGGAAAGCAGTAACCAACAGGGAAAGCAGTAACCAACAGGGAAAGCAGTGACCAACAGGGAAAGCAGTAACCGACAGGGAAAGCAGTAACCGACAGGGAAAGCAGTAAGTAACCAAACAGGAAAGCAGTGACCGACAGGGAAGCAGTAGTAACCAACAGTAACCAACAGGGGAAAGCAGTGACCAACAGGGAAAGCAGTGACCAACAGTAACCAACAGTGACCAACAGGGAAAGAGTGACCAACAGGGACAAGCAGTGACCAACAGGGAAAGCAGTAACCGACAGGGGAAAGCAGTAGCCAACAGGAAAGGCAGTGACCAACAGGGAAAGCAGTGACCGACAGTAACCAACAATGACCAACAGGGAAAGCAGTAACCAACAGGGAAGCGCTCGAGTTCAGCCGCCACTGATGAATGACCTCGGTAGCCAGCAAAGCTTTGAATGGTTCTTTGACCCCGTTGAGCCACATTGGAGCCCAGGTTTCAGGTTGTGAATGGTCTTTGACCAGCACAAATGTGCAACCAGCCTGGGTTGAGGCCACAATGAGGCCCAGTTTCAGGTTGTGAATAGTCTTTGACCCAGCCACAATGTGCAACCAGCCTGGGTTTGAGCCACAATGAAGCCCAGTTTCAGGTAGTTGAATGGTCTTTGACCCAGCACACTGTGCAAGACAGCCTGGGAAGAGCCACAATGAAGCCCCAGTTTCAGGTTGGAATGGTCTTTGACCAGCACAATGTGCAACCAGCCTGGGAAGAGCCACAATGAAGCCCAGTTTCAGGTTGTGAATGGCTCTTTGACCCAGCACAATGTGCCACCAGCCTGGTTGAGCCACAATGAGGCCCAGTTTCAGGTTGTGAATGGTTATTTGACCCACACAATGTTGCAACCAGCCTGGGTTGAGCCACAATGAGGCCCAGTTTCAGGTTGTGAATGGTCTTTGGACCCAGCACAATGTGCAACCAGCCTGGTTGAGCCACAATGAAGCCCAGTGGAAGGCTGCCTGACACGACCGCGAGAGGAACGCGGGAGGAAGTGGTTTTGCCTTCTGTCTGTGACGCAACAGAGAGAGCAAGCATGCGGTACACACACACACACACACACACACAGATACACACACAGAGAGAGAACACACCTAAGAGAACACACCTTAACACACCACCACGAACCGAAACACAGATAGAGTGTAATCCAAGATAACGATTGAGATCACAGAGAATGGAGAGAAAGAAGCCGCGAGAGAGAGAGACAGAGAGACAGAGAGACAGAGAGACAGAGTGTGTGATTGTGTTTTAGCTCATTATCAGTGGTGACCCATGTGACCACCAGGGAGAATGAATCACACACACAATATTCGTTCTCGGTAACTCTCCCTAGAGCCCGCCCTCAACAGTATTGAAACGACGGCCTTTGTGTGTGTGTGTGTGTGTGTGTGTGTGGTATGTGTGTGTGTGTGTGTGTGTGAGAGAGAAGAGGAGTGTGTGCTCGTCATCAACAGTGTGTGATTGTGACTATGAGTTGGTCCTACACAAAAACAATGTGGGGACACACACACACACTTCATATGAACGCTCCTCTGATGTTGTCGTCTAATTAAAGGCACATGTAGGCAAGGCACACACACACACACCTAATTGCAGAGAGACCCTGCAAGAGAGGAGAGAGGAGAATAGATAGCACAAGAAGAGAGATCAAGAGGGATGTCAATAGGTTGATATGCAAAAGTATTTGAAAGGAAACTAACTCTAATAAATCAATGCAGGTTCCAGAACAGTTCTGCAAGAGACCACTTGAGTCTGAGAGCATCCAACTGACAGAGAGATCCCCTACTGCTCTCTATCCCACTCTCTCCTTCCCTCCCTCTCGTTCTACACAGCCGCGTTGGAGTCATATGACTCCGTACAGAGACTAAGAAGTTCTCTCTCTCTCGTTATTTTAGCTCTCTCTTTTACCGATTAGTGTTCTATATTTATCCTCTTGGTGTGTTGGCCAATCAGACTGGCCCGGTCCAGGAGAGAGGGTCACAGAGTTGGACACCTCCCCTTGTATCTTCAGTCCTCTGTTTCCTCTGCAGCTCCTCCCTCCCAGAGCTTCCCAGCCACCCCGTCTCCTCCCTCCCCAGAGCTTCCCAGCCACCCTGTCCCCTCCCTCCCCAGAGCTTCCCAGCCACCCTGTCCCCTCCCTCCCCAGAGCTTCCCAGCCACCCTGTCCCCCTCCCTCCCCAGAGCTTCCCAGCCACCCTGTTCCCCTCCCTCCCCAGAGCTTCCCAGCCACCCTGTCTCCTCCCTCCCCAGAGCTTCCCAGCCACCCTGTTCCCTCCCTCCCCAGAGCTTCCCAGCCACCCTGTCTCCTCCCTCCCCCAGAGCTTCCCAGCCACCCTGTCTCCTCCCTCCCCAGAGCTTCCCAGCCACCCTGTCCCCTCCCTCCCCAGAGCTTCCCAGCTACCCTGTCCCCTCCCTCCCCAGAGCTTCCCAGCCACCCGTCCCCTCCCTCCCCAGAGCTTCCCAGCCACCCTGTCTCCTCCCTCCCCAGAGCTTCCCAGCCACCCTGTCCCCTCCCTCCCCAGAGCTTCCCAGCCACCCTGTCCCCTCCCTCCCCAGAGCTTCCCAGCCACCTGTCCCCTCCCTCCCCAGAGCTTCCCAGCCACCCTGTCCCCTCCCTCCCCAGCCACCCTGTCCCCACCCTCTCTGCCCCAGTGGAAACTTTACACACAGCAGAGAGAGAGTCTCTCACTCCCGTTCCCCTGCGTGTGTGTTTTGTCTGTGTGTGTGTGTGTGGTGTGTGTGTGTGTGTGTGTGTGTGTGTATTTATACACAGGTTCTACAGCATTCCTTCAGAACAAACAAAATGGATGAAATCTTTTCTAATTCATTTCAGCTCAAATGAAGGTTTGAGGCCATTAAACAACATATCATTTATTACCAATGTGTTACTCTTCCTGTTATTGGAGGGCAGCAGGGGACGAGGGCAGCAGAGGACGAGGGCAGCAGAGGACGAGGGCAGCAGAGGATGAGGGCAGCAGTGGACGAGGGCAGCAGTGGACGAGGGCAGCAGTGGACGAGTGGACGAGGGCAGCAGGGGACGAGGGCAGCAGGGGACGAGGGCAGCAGTGGACTAAGGCAGCAATGGACGAGTGGACGAGGGGACGAGGGCAGCAGTGGACGAGGGCAGAGTGGACGAGGGCAACAGGGGACGAGGGCAGCAGTGGACGAGGGCAGCAGTGGACGAGGGCAGCAGTGGACGAGGGCAGCAGAGGACGAGGGCAGCAGAGGACGAGTGGACGAGGGCAGCAGTGGACGAGGGCAGCAGTGGACGAGTGGACGAGGGCAGCAGTGGACAAGGGCAGCAGTGGACGAGTGGACGAGGGCAGCAGTGGACGAGGGCAGCAGTGGACGAGTGGACGAGGGCAACAGGGGACGAGGGCAGCAGGGGACGAGGGCAGCAGGGGACGAAGGCAGCAGTGGACGAGGGGACGAGGGAAGCAGTGGACGAGGGCAACAGGGGACGAGGGCAGCAGTGGACGAGTGGACGAGGACAGCAGTGGACGAGGGCAGCAGTGGACGAGTGGACGAGGACAGCAGTGGACGAATGGACAAGGACAGCAGTGGACGAATGGACAAGGACAGCAGTGGACGAGGGCAACAGTGGACGAGGGCAGCAGTGGACGAGGACAGCAGTGGACGAGGGCAGCAGTGGACGAGTGGACGAGGGCAGCAGTGGACGAGTGGACGAGGGGCAGCAGTGGACGAGTGGACAAGGACAGCAGTGGACGAGGGCAGCAGTGGACGAGGACAGCAGTGGACGAGGACAGCAGTGGACGAGGACAACAGTGGACGAGGGCAGCAGTGGACGAGGGCAGCAGTGAACGAGTGGACGAGGACAGCAGTGGACGAGGGCAGCAGTGGACGAGGGCAGCAGTGGACGAGGACAGCAGTGGACGAGGACAGCAGTGGACGAGGGCGCTACGTTCAGTATTTAATAGTGAAATGCTTTTCAGAAAGAAATCATATTTTTTTCTAGAAGAAGAGGACATTACATAATTCTCCAAACACTTCCTCTCGAAGCCGCCCGGCTTTTTACCACAGAAACAGACACAGTCCAACTGAAACACACAGACATTCAGAAACCTCTCTCTCCCCCTCTCCTTCTCTCCCTCGCTTTCACTCTACCTAACACACAATACACTAGACACAGTACACCCCCCCTCCCCTCTCTACCTTACTCTAACACACACAGACACACACTTGACATATCTGAGCAGACAGGCAGCCTCTGCATCACAGTCACCATGACAACGTCGTGAGACAATCCGCAAAAGCAGCCAGTCCCCCGGTCACACACCCCGGAGGGAGAGATGAAGAGGAGAGATGGAGAGAGGAGCGAGCGAGAGAGAACGATATCGAGAGAAGCTGAAAGTGTGAGAGATGGAGAGAGAGACGGAGAGAGAGACGGAGCGTGTGAGAGACGGAGAGAGAGACCGAGCGTGTGAGAGACAGAGAGAGAGAGAGATGGAGAGGAGATTGAGATGAGGATAAAGAGAGAAGCGAGGGAGCGTGACTTGTACATGCTACACATGACAATAGAAAAGACACGTAACAGCAGCCTGTTCTGAAGCACAGCAGCAACACATCATAGAACAGTGGAACAGAACAGTGGACTAGAACAGTGGTATAGAACAGTGGAATAGAGCAGTGGAACAGAACAGTGGAAAAGAACAGTGTAATAGAACAGGGAACAGAACAGGGAATAGAACAGTGGAACAGAACAGTGGAAAAGAACAGTGTAATAGAACAGGGAACAGAACAGGGAATAGAACAGTGGAACAGAACAGTGGAACAGAACAGTGGAATAGAACAGTGGAATAGAACAGTGGAATAGAACAGGGGAATAGAACAGTGGAATAGAACAGGGGAATAGAACAGGGGAATAGAACAGTGGAATAGAACAGGGGAATAGAGCAGTGGAATAGAGCAGTGGAATAGAGCAGTGGAATAGAGCAGTGGAATAGAACAGTGGAATAGAACAGTGGAATAGAACAGGGAATAGAGCAGTGGAATAGAGCAGTGGAATAGAGCAGTGGAATAGAACAGTGGTATAGAACAGCGGAACAGAACAGCGGAACAGAACAGCGGAACAGAACAGCGGTATAGAACAGCGGAATAGAACAGCGGAATAGAACAGTGGAATAGAACAGCGGAACAGAACAGCGGAACAGAACAGCGGAACAGAACAGTGGTATAGAACAGCGGAACAGAACAGTGGAACAGAACAGTATACAAGAGATGTGTAGTGCAGGGTTGTGGGTTGGATTCCCGCTGGGGCCGCCCATATGAAAATGTATGCCCCACGACTGTAGGATACGTGTCTGTTGAAGGCCATATTATTATAACACTACATTATGGGCCTAGTCCCATTTTGGATGAGCCCCTAGACCAGCGGTTCCCAAACTAGGGGTCGCGACCCCAATATGAAAATGGGGTTCGTGGGAAAAATGTCACAAATCCTGAAGAAGTAAAAATTATAATATGGTCCTTGTAATGTGGTTCACCTTCAAATGTAAATGGAGAGTATTGAAATGTAAAAGACCCAATTCAACCAGAGACCAGGGAAAAGGCTGCACTAGACTGGACCAAGGCTGCACTAGACTGGACCAGGGGAAACGGCTGCACTAGACTGGACCAGGGGAAACGGCTGCACTAGACTGGACCAGGGGAAACGGCTGCACTAGACTGGACCAGGGGAAACGGCTGCACCTAGACTGGACCAGGGGAAACGGAAGCACTAGACTGGACCAGGGGAAACGGCTGCACTAGACTGGACCAGGGGAAACGGCTGCACTAAACTGGACCAGGGGAAACGGCTGCACTAGACTGGACCAGGGGAAACGGCTGCACTAGACTGGACCAGGGGAAACGGCTGCACTAGACTGGACCAAGGCTGCACTAGACTGGACCAAGGCTGCACTAGACTGGACCAAGGCTGCACTAGACTGGACCAAGGCTGCACTAGACTGGACCAAGGCTGCACTAGACTGGACCAGGGGAAACGGCTGCACTAGACTGGACCAGGGGAAACGGCTTGCACTAGACTGGACCAGGGGAAACGGTTGCACTAGACTGGACCAGGGCTGCACTAGACTGGACCAGGGGAAACGGCTGCACTAGACTGGACCAAGGCTGCACTAGACTGGACCAGGGGAAACGGTTGCACTAGACTGGACCAGGGGAAACGGCTGCACTAGACTGGACCAGGGGAAACGGCTGCACTAGACTGGACCAGGGGAAATGGCTGCACTAGACTGGACCAGGGGAAACGGTTGCACTAGACTGGACCAGGGCTGCACTAGACTGGACCAGGGGAAACGGCTGCACTAGACTGGTCCAAGGCTGCACTAGACTGGACCAAGGCTGCACTAGACTGGACCAAGGCTGCACTAGACTGGACCAGGGGAAACGGCTGCACTAGACTGGACCAGGGGAAACGGTTGCACTAGACTGGACCAGGGCTGCACTAGACTGGACCAGGGGAAACGGCTGCACTAGACTGGACCAAGGCTGCACTAGACTGGACCAGGGGAAACGGCTGCACTAGACTGGACCAGGGGAAACGGCTGCACTAGACTGGACCAGGGGAAACGGCTGCACTAGACTGGACCAGGGGAAACGGCTGCACTAGACTGGACCAGGGGAAACGGCTGCACTAGACTGGACCAGGGGAAACGGTTGCACTAGACTGGACCAGGGCTGCACTAGACTGGACCAGGGGAAACGGCTGCACTAGACTGGTCCAAGGCTGCACTAGACTGGACCAAGGCTGCACTAGACTGGACCAAGGCTGCACTAGACTGGACCAAGGCTGCACTAGACTGGACCAAGGCTGCACCAAGGGAAACGGCTGCACTAGACTGGACCAGGGGAAACGGCTGCACTAGACTGGACCAGGGGAAACGGCTGCACTAGACTGGACCAGGGGAAACGGCTGCACTAGACTGGACCAGGGGAAACGGCTGCACTAGACTGGACCAGGGGAAACGGCTGCACTAGACTGGACCAGGGGAAACGGCTGCACTAGACTGGACCAGGGGAAACGGCTGCACTAGACTGGACCAGGGGAAACGGCTGCACTAGACTGGACCAGGGGAAACGGCTGCACTAGACTGGACCAGGGCTGCACTAGACTGGACCAGGGGAAACGGCTGCACTAGACTGGTCCAAGGCTGCACTAGACTGGACCAAGGCTGCACTAGACTGGACCAGGGGAAACGGCTGCACTAGACTGGACCAGGGGAAACGGCTGCACTAGACTGGACCAGGGGAAACGGCTGCACTAGACTGGACCAAGGGAAACGGCTGCACTAGACTGGACCAAGGCTGCACTAGACTGGACCAGGGGAAACGGCTGCACTAGACTGGACCAGGGGAAATGGCTGCACTAGACTGGACCAGGGGAAACGGTTGCACTAGACTGGACCAGGGCTGCACTAGACTGGACCAGGCGAAACGGCTGCACTAGACTGGACCAAGGCTGCACTAGACTGGACCAGGGGAAACGGCTGCACTAGACTGGACCAGGGGAAACGGCTGCACTAGACTGGACCAAGGCTGCACTAGACTGGACCAGGGGAAACGGCTGCACTAGACTGGACCAGGGGAAACGGCTGCACTAGACTGGACCAGGGGAAACGGCTGCACTAGACTGGACCAGGGGAAACGGCTGCACTAGACAGGACCAAGGGAAACGGCTGCACTAGACTGGACCAAGGCTGCACTAGACTGGACCAGGAGAAACGGCTGCACTAGACTGGACCAGGGGAAACGGTTGCACTAGACTGGACCAGGGCTGCACTAGACTGGACCAGGGGAAACGGCTGCACTAGACTGGTCCAAGGCTGCACTAGACTGGACCAAGGCTGCACTAGACTGGACCAAGGCTGCACTAGACTGGACCAAGGCTGCACTAGACTGGACCAAGGCTGCACTAGACTGGACCAGGGGAAACGGCTGCACTAGACTGGACCAGGGGAAACGGCTGCACTAGACTGGACCAGGGGAAACGGCTGCACTAGACTGGACCAAGGCTGCACTAGACTGGACCAGGGGAAACGGCTGCACTAGAATGGACCAGGGGAAACGGCTGCACTAGACTGGACCAAGGCTGCACTAGACTGGACCAGGGGAAACGGCTGCACTAGACTGGACCAGGGGAAACGGCTGCACTAGACTGGTGAATGGGGATCAAAAAGCCCTGCCGTCTCCAATAGAGCATTAAAACTCACGGAAACGGTCAACAGTCTCATATCAGTGTGAACATGGAGTCAGCAGTGCCCTCATCTGCATCGGTGCCGCATTCAAGACAACTGGGAAATGTCCGACTTCCGACATCAGTGCGTTCAAGACAACTGGGAAATGTCCGACTTCCGACATCAGTGCGTTCAAGACAACTGGGAACTGGGGAAAAAACAAACTCCAAATGCATTTTTGTGGTTGTTGTTGTTCTTGTTGTTGTTGTTCATCAACTCGAAATTCCAACTCAGGAACTCGGGTGTCTTTCTAGCTCCGACTTTCCGACCTGAAGATCAGTGACGTCATGATCTGACCTCAGACTTTTTCCCCCCAGAGTTTCCAGTGGTCTTGAAAGCACCATAAAACCAAATATGGATCCTGTTTGGATGTGACACACCCCCCCCCCCGACGCAACATGCAACAAGCCACCCCCATCTCATTAGTGGTGGTGAGGTAAGAGACATGATGTCATCGCCCCACATTAAACGTACACATGGTCTGTTTATGACATCATTTATTTTCACACGGTTGGGGTTGAGAACGGTCAGATGTCAGAATGGGGTCGCGGACGGAAACAGTTTGGGAGCCCCTGGTATGAACAGTGCCCTCTATGTTTTGGACGAGAGTTCCTTCTCCTGACGCCTGTTGTGGGCACTGAACACCTCAAATAAAAAATGTTACTCTCCCTCTGCCTCTCCTCTCCCTCCGCCCCTCCTTCTCAGGTGGTAGAGAAAGCTGGGTTGATATTTAATGTTTGTCCGTTGCAGGTGTAAAGCACCTCTTTAAAATAGATATATAAAGCTCAACACAAGCTGTTTGGCTAAACATGATGACAGTTTAGGAAGGGGGCCAAGTTTTGGTTTTTGGTTGTTTTGGGGGGGTTGGGGGATTAAAAGGTGTCATTTTCCCACACTGAATTCTCATAAACGGCCATCCAAAAGAGCAACTGTCCATAACTAGACTCCAAATGATTTCATACATTGTGACAAAAATAACATGAGAATGATCACATTGAGTTATCAGCCTATACCAATATAGAGTTAAATGGTCAACATTAGCCTATACCAATATAGAGTTGAATGGTCAACATCAGCCTATACCAATATAGAGTTAAATGGTCAACATTAGCCTATACCAATATAGAGTTAAATGGTCAACATCAGCCTATACCAATATAGAGTTGAATGGTCAACATCAGCCTATACCAATATAGAGTTAAATGGTCAACATTAGCCTATACCAATATAGAGTTAAATGGTCAACATTAGCCTATACCAATATAGAGTTAAATGGTCAACATCAGCCTATACCAATATAGAGTTGAATGGTCAACATCAGCCTATACCAATATAGAGTTAAATGGTCAACATCAGCCTATATCAATATAGAGTTAAATGGTCAACATCAGCCTGTACCAATATAGAGTTAAATGGTCAACATCAGCCTATATTATCAGTGAACCAATCGATATACATTGGTCAAGCTCTAGTTAAAAAGTAGTGAAAGAGAGAGAGAGGGCAGAGAGAGGGCAGAGAGAAAGAAAGAGGGCAGAGAGAAAGAAAGAGGGCAGAGAGAGGAGAGAGAGAAAGAAAGAAAGAGAGGGCAGAGAGAAAGAAAGAGGGCAGAGAGAGGAGAGAGAGAAAGAAAGAGAGGGCAGAGAGAGGAGAGAGAGAAGAAAGAGAGGGCAGAGAGAAAGAAGAGGGCAGAGAGAGGAGAGAGAGAAAGAAAGAGAGGGCAGAGAGAGGGCAGAGAGAAAGAAAGAGAGGGCAGAGAGAAAGAAGAGGGCAGAGAGAGGAGAGAGAGAAAGAAAGAGAGGGCAGAGAGAAAGAAGAGGGCAGAGAGAGGAGAGAGAGAAAGAAAGAGAGGGCAGAGAGAAAGAAAAAGAGAGTGAGACGGGGAGTGAGCGAGAGAAAGAGGGGGAAAGACACACAGAGAATGTGAGAGGAGGAGTAATTTTCTCCTTCCTCTCCTCCCCAAAGCAAACAACCATTTAACTGGATGGACAGAGAGAGAGAAGGGGGGGGGGGGGGGTGAGACGTCAGCCCTGTTCTCTTCCTTGTTTGTGATTGTTATCAGGGCTATTTTAGGAAGCTACCAGGAAGTCATTAACACACTACAGCCTGACTGGGCTGCTCACTGAGAGGAGGGAGAGAGAGGATGGAGAGATGAGAATAGGGAGCACGAGAAAGAGAGAGAGAGATGAGAATAGGGAGGATGAGGGAGAGATGAGAATAGGGAGGATGAGAGAGAGAGAGAGAGAGAGAGAGATGAGAATAGGGAGGATGAGAGAGAGAGAGATGAGAATAGGGAGGATGAGAGAGAGAGAGAGAGAGAGAGAGAGAGAGAGAGAGAGAGAGAGAGAGAGAGAGAGAGAGAAAGAAGAGAGAGAAAGAAGAGATGAGAACAGGGAGGACGAGAGAGAGAGAGATGGAGAGATGAGAATAGGGCAGACGAGAGAGAGCAATACAACGAGGGAGGAGAAAGACTAGAGGAGGGAAAGAGGGACAGAGAATTATGGAAATATAGAAATATGAATTGTAATGATGAAGAGCAATCCTCCTTTTTCAACCAATCAACTCCTCCTACTCAGAACCACAACATTTACACCCACTTACATTAAAAAGGAACAATCACTTTCAACCAGGTCCCAAACGTGTCTCCTCTTCTCCTGTTCTAAAGACTCTCTCTCCCCCTCAATGTTTTATTCCTCATAATGTCTCTGCAGTGTTATCAGATAATGTGTTGTTTCTGCAGGACCCACTGTAGCACCATTACTCAGCCTGGTGCTCTAATGGCTATTGATGCAGCCTGGGGCATCACACACACACACACGTGCTCTCACTTAGACACACCCACTTGCACGCAGACACACACACTCCCAGGGAATGTTGATAAAAATGTCATGGAGGGGTTCAATTGGAAGGTGTTTCTCCAGCAGGAATAACATCAAACGCCACACACACACACACAGAGGACACACACACACAGAGAGAGAGAGAACACAGAGGACACACACACAAAGAGAACATAGAGGACACACACACAGAGAGAGAACATAGAGGACACACACACAGAGAGAGAACATAGAGGACACACACACACAGAGAGAACATAGAGGACACACACAGAGAACATAGAGGACACACACACACAGAGAACACAGAGGACACACACACACACAGAGAACATAGGGAACACACACACACAGAGAACATAGAGGACACACACACACAGAGAGAACATAGGGAACACACACACACAGAGAACATAGAGGACACACACACAGAGAGAGAGAACATAAAGGACACACACACACAGAGAACACAGAGGACACACACACACAGAGAGAACACAGAGGACACACACACACAGAGAACATAGAGGACACACACACACAGAGAACACAGAGGACACAGAGAGAGAGAGAGAGAACATAGGGGAGGGAGGGAGTCAGTCAGTGCGTGCGTGCGTGCGTATATACAGGTAGCTAGGTAAACCTGAGCCTGCAGAGTAATTCCTACTTAGATGAGGATTTTGGCCTCTTGGTTGTCGTGGGCGTGAAGAGCAGAGAGAGATTTAGTGGACTAAGTCAGCTAGGATGAACAAGAGATCACCTCTGGGGTGGAGGAGAGGACAGGAGAGGGGGGGTAGAGGGGAAGGGAGAGAGGATAGGAGAGAGGGGTAGAGAGGAGGGGAGAGAGGAGAGGGGGGAGGGGTAGAGAGGAGGGGAGAGAGGAGAGGGGGGAGGGGTAGAGAGGAGGGGAGAGAGGAGAGGGGAAGAGAGGAGGGGAGAGAGGAGAGGAGAGGGGGGGTAGCGGGGAAGGGAGAGAGGAGGGGAGAGAGGAGAGGGGGGAGGAGTAGAGAGGAGGGGAGAGAGGATAGGAGAGAGGGGAAGAGAGGAGGGGAGAGAGGAGAGGAGAGAGGGAAGAGAGGAGGGGGAGAGAGGAGAGGTAGAGGGGGGAGAGAGAGGGAGAGAGAGGAATCCTGTCATATGGATTGTGTTAGCAGCAGGTGTCCCTCAGAGCCAAGCTGATGTCCACTGTGTCCCATCTGCTCATGCTATACAGGGTGACGACACACTCTGGGGTGTGTGTGTGTGTGTGTGTGTGTGTGTGTGTGTGTGTACCTCAACACCATATCTCTGTGGGGGGGGGGGGTGTAAAACCACTCCTCAGTACATGACAGCCCGCGTTGGTTCGGGAGGTGAATAAGAACCCGATGGTCACTCTGACAGAGCTCCAGAGTTCCTCTGTGGAGGAAGATGGGAGAACCTTCCAGAAGGACAACCATCTCTGCACCAATCAGGCCTTTATGGTAGAGTGGCCAGACAGAAGCCACTCCTCAGTACATTACACATGACAGCCCGCTTGGAGTTTGCAAAAAGGCACCTAGATGTCATTGTGGGGGTATAGCGATGTCATTCTGGGTATAGAGATGTCATTGTGGGGTATAGAGATGTCATTGTGGGGTATAGAGATGTCATTGTGGGGGTATAGAGATGTCATTGGGGGGTGTTGCGATGTCATTGTGGGGGTATAGAGATGTCATTGTGGGGGTATAGAGATGTCATTGTGGGGGTATAGAGATGTCATTGGGGGTGTTGCGATGTCATTGTGGGGTATAGCGATGTCATTGTGGGGGTCATTCATAATTAACGTGTGTGTGTGTCAGGAGCCGCTGGCCAGCATCAATCATGACCCTGCTAGGTAAAGTCCCCCCTTATCTCAGCTCGCTGGTCACCATAGCATCTCCACCTGTAGCACACGCTCCAGCAGGTATATCTCTCTAGTCACCCCCAAAACCAATTCTTTCTTTGGCCGCCTCTCCTTCCAGTTCTCTGCTGCCAATGACTGGAACGAACTACAAAAATCTCTGAAACTGGAAACACTTATCTCCCTCACTAGCTTTAAGCACCAACTGTCAGAGCAGCTCACAGATTACTGCACCTGTACATAGCCCACCTATAATTTAGCCCAAACAACTACCTCTTTCCCAACTGTATTTAATTTTTATTTATTTATTTATTTTGCTCCTTTTGCACCCCATTATTTTTTATTTCTACTTTGCACATTCTTCCATTGCAAAACTACCATTCCAGTATTTTACTTGCTATATTGTATTTACTTTGCCATCATGGCCTTTTTTGCCTTTACCTCCCTTCTCACCTCATTTGCTCACATTGTATATAGACTTGTTTATACTGCATTATTGACTGTATGTTTGTTTTTACTCCATGTGTAACTCTGTGTCGTTTTATCTGTCGAACTGCTTTGCTTTATCTTGGCCAGGTCGCAATTGTAAATGAGGACTTGTTCTCAACTTGCCTACCTGGTTAAATAAAGGTAAAATAAATAAAATAAAAATGTAAAGTGGGGTTACATCTCAGACACAAGACACAGAGCTAGCTGATCTAACTGGCTGATCACACTAATACAACAAGACACACAGCTAGCTGATCTAACTGGCTGATCACACTAATACAACAAGACACACAGCTAGCTGATCACACTAATACAACAACAAGACACACAGCTAGCTGATCTAACTGGCTGATCACACTAATACAACAACAAGACACACAGCTAGCTGATCTAACTGGCTGATCACAATAATACAACAACAAGACACACAGCTAGCTGATCTAACTGGCTGATCACACTAATTAAACAACAACAACGTGGGGTGTTGACATTTGTCCCGTTAGAAAACAAGTCTGGAACAGAAAAGTGTTTCTTCATATCCGACTCCCCCCGAGATACCAGCAGCAGGTGGGGTCACGGTGAAGAGATACCAGCAGCCAGTGGGGTCACGGTGAAGAGATACCAGCAGCCAGTGGGGTCACGGTGAAGAGATACCAGCAGCCAGTGGGGTCAGGGTGAAGAGATACCAGCAGCCAGTGGGGTCACGGTGAAGAGATACCAGCAGCCAGTGGGGTCAGGGTGAAGAGATACCAGCAGCCAGTGGGGTCAGGGTGAAGAGATACCAGCAGCCAGTGGGGTCACGGTGAAGAGATACCAGCAGCCAGTGGGGTCAGGGTGAAGAGATACCAGCAGCCAGTGGGGTCAGGGTGAAGAGATACCAGCAGCCAGTGGGGTCACGGTGAAGAGATACCAGCAGCCAGTGGGGTCAGGGTGAAGAGATACCAGCAGCCAGTGGGGTCAGGGTGAAGAGATACCAGCAGCCAGTGGGGTCACGGTGAAGAGATACCAGCAGCCAGTGGGGTCACGGTGAAGAGATACCAGCAGCCAGTGGGGTCAGGGTGAAGAGATACCAGCAGCCAGTGGGGTCACGGTGAAGAGATACCAGCAGCCAGTGGGGTCAGGGTGAAGAGATACCAGCAGCCAGTGGGGTCAGGGTGAAGAGATAACAGCAGCCAGTGGGGTCAGGGTGAAGAGATACCAGCGTGACCCCACGTTGTTGTTGTTGTTTAATTAGTGTGATCAGCCAGTTAGATCAGCTAGCTGTGTGTCTTGTTGTTGTATTAGTGTGATTTGAACCAACAACCTTTTGGTTACGGAGGCCAATGCTGTAACCCCGAGGCCCTCTGCCACCCCTGTGTATAGGTCAGGCATGGGAAATGTAGGTCGATGTGTACCTGTATTTTTCTGTGTGTGTGTGTGTGTGTGTGTGTGTGTGTGTGTGTGTGTGTGTGTGTGTGTGTGTGTGTGTGTACCTGCGTTGTGTATGTAAACATGGAATGATCCTTGTGTGACAGTGAGTGACGTCACGTGTGTGTGCAGCTATTCTCCTGTGACGTTGCTACGGTTCAACAGTCACCACAACAGATTGTCTTCAGGTGCATAAAGAACATTCAAACACACACAAACACACAACCAGGGGAACTAATAGGTCATCAAAGCCAAAGTGTAAAACAAGAAATGGTCAGGATCTCCTCCCAGACAGGCCTGTGTAGAAATGCCCTGTTGTGGTGTAATGGTCCAGGATCTCCTCCCAGACAGGCCTGTGTAGAAATGCCCTGTTGTGGTGTAATGGTCCAGGATCTCCTCCCAGACAGGCCTGTGTAGAAATGCCCTGTTGTGGTGTAATGGTCCAGGATCTCCTCCCAGACAGGCCTGTGTAGAAATGCCCTGTTGTGGTGTAATGGTCCAGGATCTCCTCCCAGACAGGCCTGTGTAGAAATGCCCTGTTGTGGTGTAATGGTCCAGGATCTATCTGGTCGAGCCAGTAGACGGGGGAAGTCTTCAATACACATTCTACTCTGCTGGGACTTTGGCCATTGTTGGCACTACTATCCACAGAGGTATTTTAGAGAAGAGCATAACATTACTCGCACACACACAGGGACACACACACACACACAGGGACACACACACAGGGACACACACACACAGGGACACACACACACAGGGACACACACATACAGGGACACACACATACAGGGACACACACATACAGGGACACACACATACAGGGACACACACATACAGGGACACACACATACAGGGACACACACATACAGGGACACACACATACAGGGACACACACATACAGGGACACACACATACAGGGACACACACATACAGGGACACACCATACAGGGACACACACATACAGGGACACACACATACAGGGACACACACATACAGGGACACACACATACAGGGACACACACATACAGGACACACACACACAGGGACACACACACAGGGACACACACACAGGGACACACACACTTCTCTGCGTACACAGTGTGAGGCTGTGGAGAGAGGCCTAGTACAGGGTGCAGGCCAGCCTGATGAACATGTGGACGTGCCTGGAAGGAGGGGAATGTGGTCACATAGCCTGGCCAAATTAAAAACATCCACACAGAGAGAAGGAGAGAGGGGGGTACGAAACAGAGAGAGGTAGAGGAGGAGGAGAGAGACACCGAAAGGAGGAGGGGAGAGCCAGAGAGAGAGAGAGGAATCCCAGAGACAGAGAGAAAACAGCAGAATATGAAGAGAGAGAGAACAGATCTGAGCCATGTTGTGACTGAGGGGTAGTTTGGCGGGTTGTACACTGCGTGTGATGTCGGCGTCCACGGGCCTCCTCGGCGTCCACGGGCCTCCTCAGTGTGTGTGTGTGTGTCAGCTCCATGCCAGCTCACTGGGTTAAATATAGCTACTGGGCAGTGATCCCAGACTGTATTAACAATATATACCACCACCACTTTAGATAATACTGACACCGGGATAGCAGGGAGGGGGGGGGGGGGGGGGGGGGGGGGAGGATAGGAGGGGGAGGGAGGGGAGGATAGGAGGAGAGGGGGATAGGAGGGGGAGGGAGGGGAGGATAGGAGGAGAGGGGGGATAGGAGGAGGGGGGGATAGGAGGGCTGAGGGAGGGGAGGATAGGAGGAGAGGGGGGATAGGAGGAGAGGGGGGGGGATATGAGGGGAGGATAGGAGGGGGGAGGGGAGGGAGGATAGGAGGAGGGAGGGGAAGGATAGGAGGCTGAGGGGAGGGGAGGATAGGAGGAAGGGGGAAGGGGATAAGAGGAGAGGGGGGGAGGATAGGAGGAGAGGGGAGGGACACTGGAGAGGGAGGAAAAAGTTAGGAAGAGATTAGAAGGGAGAGGATAGGAAGAGAGGGAGAATGGTAGAGTCAGAGGGGAGAGGAGAGGACCATGAGGGGAAGAGGAAGGGAGGAGAGCAAGAGGAACAGAGGGGGGGGGGGGGGGGGGGGGGGCAGAGAAGGAGAAGAGGAACACCTCAGTGGGACAGAAAATAAATGAAACTCAGCCACCCACACTCCATCCATTCTGCCAGGAGAGAGTGTGTGTCATTCCATACTAGAGAGCCAAGGAGAGGAGCCGTGGGACAGATACCAACTCTGGCCTGAGCTTGTCTGTGTCCAGCGAAACACTACACAGTTATGTAAACCTGACTGTTTATATGCTGTGTAGACTGGTAATAAAGGGGTTATAACCCCCCTTCTGGAGTATTAACAGACTAGTTTATAACCTGAGGGTTACACTACTGACCTATAACACACAGCTCTCCAGTCAGCTTCAATACAAGCACTGTGGAACAGTGACAGAACCTCCCAGAGAGAAACACTAAGAGAATACAAGGGCAGAGTGAAGGCACTTCACCTCTGGAGGAGGAACGAGACCCCGACACAGAGGAGGAGGAACGAGACCCCGACACAGAGGAGGAGGAACGAGACCCCGACACAGAGGAGGAGGAACGAGACCCCGACACAGAGGAGGAGGAACGAGACCCCGACACAGAGGAGGAGGAACGAGACCCGACACCAGACAGAGAGGAGGAGGGACAGAGACAGAGAGGAGGAGGGACAGCAGACCCCGACAGAGAGGAGGAGGGACAGAGACCCCGACACAGACAGAGAGAAGGAGGGACAGAGACCCCCGACACAGACAGAGAGAAGGAGGGACAGAGACCCCAACACAGACAGAGAGAAGGAGGGACAGAGACCCCGACACAGACAGAGAGGAGGAGGGACAGAGACCCCGACACAGACAGAGAGAAGGAGGGACAGAGACCCCAACACAGACAGAGAGGAGGGACAGAGCCCCCGACACAGACAGAGAGGAGGGACAGAGACCCCGACACAGACAGAGAGAAGGAGGGACAGAGACCCCGACACAGACAGAGAGAAGGAGGACAGAGCCCCCGACACAGACAGAGAGGAGGGACAGAGACCCCGACACAGACAGAGAGAAGGAGGGACAGAGACCCCGACACAGAAGGAGGGATAGAGACCCCGACACAGAGAGAGAGGAGGGACAGAGACCCCAACACAGACAGAGAGAAGGAGGGACAGAGACCCCGACACAGACAGAGAGAAGGAGGGACAGAGACCCCGACACAGAAGGAGGGATAGAGACCCCGACACAGAGAGAGAGGAGGGACAGAGACCCCAACACAGACAGAGAGAAGGAGGGACAGAGACCCCGACACAGACAGAGAGGAGGAGGGACAGAGACCCCGACACAGACAGAGAAAAGGAGGGACAGAGACCCCGACACAGACAGAGAGAAGGAGGGACAGAGACCCCGACACAGACAGAGAGAAGGAGGGACAGAGACCCCAACACAGACAGAGAGAAGGAGGGACAGAGACCCCGACACAGACAGAGAGGAGGAGGGACAGAGACCCCGACACAGACAGAGAAAAGGAGGGACAGAGACCCCGACACAGACAGAGAGAAGGAGGGACAGAGACCACGACACAGACAGAGAGAAGGAGGGACAGAGACCCCGACACAGACAGAGAGAAGGAGGGACAGAGACCCCGACACAGACAGAGACAGACAAGGACAGGTGTGTAGACTGGAGAGGAGAGAGAATCCGCGCTCCGATATGAGCTGATGTAATGTAGATGTTGATTGTAATTGGTGTCACTGACTGTATAAAATGTCCTATTCTACACTACTACTCATAACAACATACACTGCCTAGATATCACTAGTTATTAGACCACTTGACAAGGCAAATAGCCTCCTGGGGACATGATCCAGACATGGCAGTAGGCTGTTCATATAACTTCTTACACCGAGGCAGTCTGCTCTCATCTCCAAAGAGATGGTCTCTCTCGCCAGACTCAGGACTCGACGGCTGTGAGAAGAGACGACCACAGAGGAGACCTTCCTAAGCCTGTAATAGTGGTGGCTGATGGGTAAAGGCAGCATGAAATCCAAAGGGCTCCCTCTCACTCTAATAGCTGCCTAATGTTTACCATAATTACAGGGGCTGTCGTGCCTCCCACGGGTGTGTCTGGGACCTTATGGGGCGGGAGAGAGAGAGAACCTAGCCTCCATCTCAAATGGCACCCTATTCCCTATTTAGTGCACTACTTTTGACCAGAGCCTATAGGGATAGGCTGCCATTTACAGCCGTTTTGCAGGGCTCTACAGAGCGACCATTTCACAGGCATCTATACTATTCTACTGCACCTTAGTCCGTTCCGCTCTGACATCGCTCATCCATAT
>NW_022265010.1:17500-19624 GCF_002021735.2 Oncorhynchus kisutch | reverse complement strand
GAGAGAGAGAAAGAAGGAGAGGTAAAGGTACTGACCTGCAGCATTGGCTCAGAGGCACCAGGATGGAGAGCTCATCATGGGAGTGTTTCCCAAACCTGCAAAGAGGAGAGAGGAGCAGAAAAGAGAGGAGAGGAGTGAGGTGAGCCAAGCAACACCACTTACTGGCTGATAATACAACACCTTGGTCTGTGTTCCTCACAGTCTGTCTCACAGTCAACCAACAGCAAGCACCTCTCTCAGGATCAGTGAAGAAGTCAATCCTACTGAAAGCTGCAGAGGTCCTGAACAGTTCCTATTCTCATTCAACATTCCACTCACATTCCCTTCCCATTGAGTGTGACAGTCAGGGACTGAGAGCCACATGCCTTTGTAGCTTGATTCTGAAAGGCACCGCGTACTCAGACATTAAAAATACCTTGAAAACATTTGTTATGCCTTTGCTTTGAGCTGTTGCTTAGTGTAACAACTTAGAACTGAAGTTAATGAAAGAGAGTTTTAGAAGGCTACGTGACAAATCAGACCAGCTGTCTGGAGAACAGATAAAAGGAGTTGAGATGTGTTGTGTTCTCTCCTCACCCTCTTCCATTGTCCAGATGGATGATGAAGGTCTCGTTTCCAAACTTGTCAAAAGTCTCGTAATGGTGCCGGTCCATGTTACCTGGATACAGAGGTAAACAACATTAATATACATAGGAAAAGAGGACCCCTATTCACCAAGAATGTCTATATAGGGAATAGAGTGCAGTGGAGGAAATAGCGTGTAATGGAGCTTCTGTCCTCACCCATGAGGAAGTCAAAGATGGTCATGTCCATGATGTCCAGCAGACGAGAACCACGGTCATAGGGAGGAGTCTGCTTCACCTCGTCACAGTAGTCTGGGTCCACCTCCCACCTGACCACACAACCAATCACATGGGCACGCGGGCACACACACAGACACAGACACACACACGCACGCACGCACGCACGCACGCACGCACGCACGCACAACACACACACACACACACACACACACACACACACACACACACACACACACACACACACACAACACACACACACACACACACAGAGTGACATTTAGATAGTGTGAGAGGCTTGTTTGGTCCCTTTTGGCAGCTCCCCTCCCTTCCTGTCGAGCCATGATGTGTGTGTGTTGTTAAGGACAGACCCCTGCTGCTCGAAAGCAGAGCAGGGAGGCACACAGCAACTTGACAAGATAAGGAGAGAGGAAGGGAGGGGTCGGAGGGGAGTGAATGGGAGGGAGAGTGAAAAGAGAGAGAGGGGTAGAGAGAGGTTGAGAGAGGGGAGGGAGGGGAAAGAGAGCGAGAGAGAGGTTGAGAGAGGGGAGGGGAGGGGAAAGTGAAAGAGAGAGAGAAGGTAGAGAGAGTTGAGAGAGGGGAGGGAGAGGGAAAGAGAGCGAGAGAGAGGTTGAGAGAGGGGAGGGAGAGGGAAGAGAGCGAGAGAGAGGTTGAGAGGGGAGGGGAAAGAGAGAGAGAGGGGTAGAGAGAGGTTGAGAGAGGGGAGGGAGAGAGGAAAAGAGAGAGAGGGGTAGAGAGAGATGAGAGAGGGGAGGGAGAGGGGAAAAGAGAGAGAGGGGGTAGAGAGAGGTTGAGAGAGGGGAGGGAGAGGGGAAGACAGGAGAGAGAGGGGTAGAGAGAGGTTGAGAGAGGAGGGAGAGGGGAAGTGAAAGAAGAGAGAGAGGTTGAGAGAGGGGAGGGAGAGGGGAAAGTGAAAGAGAGAGAGGTTGAGAGAGGGGAGGGAGAGGGGGAAAGTGAAAGAGAGAGAGAAGGGGAGGAGACAAGGTGTGAGAGGTAAAAAAGGAGAGGTATGAGAAAGAAAGTCACAGTGACAAATCAAGTGAAAGAGATGAAGTCACAGTGACACAGTGAAAGGCAGAGATGGACAGATAGAGAGACAGTGAAAGTATCAAAGAAAGTAGATGGAGTCATTCCATGTTCTCTCTTTGCACTCTGTTGACGAAATCAAAGAACACAGGAACATGGAAGTGAGAGAAGACCCTGTCTCCCGGGGCAACTAACTCAGTTTATAATGAGCTGCTACTTCTCCTGCAACACCAATCTACCTATTTTTATCAGAGGTGGGGATCTGGAGAATGTGTTC
>NW_022265010.1:0-12500 GCF_002021735.2 Oncorhynchus kisutch | reverse complement strand
AAGCTGGCAGGGTGTTGTAGAGCCAGACTGGTATTGGTTTCTTAATCTTGGGTTCAGAGAGGTAGGGAGGCGAGTGCTGAGCCAGCAAACTGTCTAAGTGTAGCAGTAATCTCCTGTCAGATAGAATGGTCTCTGTTATTCCACATAGCTGTTCACTGGGCTGCATGGGGATCTAACAGACAGTCTGAAGACAGGTTTTAGAGGTCCAGAACTCAGCAACGGCCATTTACATTAAAGGGGAAGTTCATTATTTTACAACTTAATCTTAGATGGTTCCTCACATTGTTACTTAGTCTATGGGCCAGGAGAAACTGGAATCCATTGTTGGGTTTTCTTGAAAGAGCCACTACAAAATGTAACTAACTTTAGCCACCAACTCATGTCTGGGTGGGGAACCATCAAACATTATTTTGTAACATACTGAACTTCCAATTTCATGTAAAGGGCCTCTTTGCTAAGTCCCTTTCAAACCAGTCTACATGGTACATGCCTGTATCAGGGTTTTCACTCAGTTCATGTAGTGGGATTGAAAGGACTGAATGAAGGACAAGTAACAGACAGAGGGTTTGAGATTGTTCCATCCGTCTGTTGGACAAGAGCTTTAACAACTCATCTATGAGGATGATTAGGTTACCTCTGACAGATGTGTGTTCAGTGTCTGTCTGTCTGTCTGTCTGTCTGTCTGTCTGTCTGTCTGTCTGTCTGTCTGTCTGTCTGTCTGTCTGTCTGTCTGTCTGTCTGTCTGTCTGTCTGTCTGTCTGTCTGTCTGTCTGTCTGTCTGTCTGTCTGTCTGTCTGTCTCTGTCTGTCTGTTGGACAAGAGCTTTAACAACTCATCTATGAGGATGATTAGGTTACCTCTGACAGATGTGTGTTCAGTGTGTCTGTCTGTCTGTCTGTCTGTCTGTCTGTCTGTCTGTCTGTCTGTCCGTCCGTCCGTCCGTCCGTCCGTCCGTCCGTCCGTCCGTCCGTCCGTCCGTCCGTCCGTCCGTCTGTCTGTCTGTGTTCCTCTCCACCACTGGCCCAGCACTGAACCACTAAGCTAAAGGGAATTATTTATGGGACTCCTTGTTAGGGGAGGACTAGGATCCAGCCTCTAAATAGGAGTCTTTCTGGTGAATTATTGTGCTTTGCAGTTTGCTTGTTTTCAGAAAGGGTTTTGAAGTGTGTGTGTGTGTGTGTTTTGGGGGACTCCCTGGAGATTCTGTGTTTTCTGTGTAGTTCCTGCAAATAAACTCAACTAAGCTGTATACTGCATAGTGAATACACAATATACTACTGTTGACTAGAGGTAAATATACATGTCCAGTCTGACTCCTCTACAGACCTACACAGTAGCTAGGAACCAGAGTTTTAATCTAAGTAGCCAGTCTGACTCCTCTACAGACCTACACAGTAGCTAGGAACCAGAGTTTTAATCTAAGTAGCCAGTCTGACTCCTCTACAGACCTACACAGTAGCTAGGAACCAGAGTTTTAATCTAAGTAGTCAGTCTGACTCCTCTACAGACCTACACAGTAGCTAGGAACCAGAGTTTTAATCTAAGTAGCCAGTCTGACTCCTCTACAGACCTACACAGTAGCTAGGGACCAGAGTTTTAATCTATGTAGCCAGTCTGACTCCTCTACAGACCTACACAGTAGCTAGGGACCAGAGTTTTAATCTAAGTAGCCAGTCTGACTCCTCTACAGACCTACACAGTAGCTAGGAACCAGAGTTTTTAATCTAAGTAGCCAGTCTGACTCCTCTACAGACCTACACAGTAGCTAGGAACCAGAGTTTTCCCTGGTCACAAGAATGGAAACTGTCCTCAACTACTGCTGTAGCTAGGATCACATAGTAACGCTAACCATAGTGGGAATAAGTTCTTTAATTAAGGAACAGACAATAAATAAATATCTAATCTAAGTCTTGAGTTTGCCGTACTCCGTAGGTAGTCTGTGGGAATGTTGTGGGATCGTTGTCAGAACGTCCGTAGCAGTGTGTTTACCTGGGGAGATGAAGAAAGTCCTCCAGAGCTTTTTGTCCCTGGTCACATCCCGTATCTCCCTGGTCATGTTGACCAGTCTTCCCGCCACCGGGGGCACTCTCCGGAAGTCTAGGATCCTGAGGGAAGAGACCATAGATATACATATATCAAGATCAGTGGTGAACATAATGTAGATGTCTGGATTTATCCATTAGAAAACCCAGGAAAAGAAGTCATTCAATTCAATAACACCATTTGGTTCTCCCAAGCCAAGGTGTTGTCATAAAACACTGTGTTGGAAACCACATGCTGATCGAGATGAGACTAAGTTTTTAGGGCCTTTCCATACCTTATTTGTATTTTCTTCTATAAGGCTTTCATGAATGGAAGAGCTCTTCCTTCACCACATCATCAATAACTATTATCACAAATATATAGAGCTGTAAATGATATGCCATAAAAACCAGGACACAATTTCCTGCTCGAGGGAGAAGCCAGGAATGATTTTCAATCCAAAGTGTCAACGGTGGAGTGTGTGTGTACGGGCCTCTTTCTTCCTGCTAGTGCGTGTGAAATATGATTAATAATTCATCTATTTTAGAGTATAATCCCTTAGCTCCTTTCAATGGCTTTTAAAGTTCTGTTTATTGAACTTCAGCATCCGGTCGCTCAAACCACACTGGGCTGAGACACTGGAACTCCTCCTTCTTTCTCTCCTGCTCCCTTTCTCTTCCTCCCTCGCTCCTCTCCTATCCTATCCTCTCTCTCTCTCTTTCCTTCTCTCTCATACTCATCTTCTTTCTTTCTCTACCCCTCTCCTTCTCTCTCCCCACTCTCATCCCTTTACTCTACCCCTCTCCTTCTCTCTCCCCACTCACATCCCTTTACTCTACCCCTCTCCTTCTCTCTCCCCACTCTCATCCCTTTACTCTACCCCTCTCCTTCTCTTTCCCACTCTCATCCCTTTACTCTACCCCTTTCCTTCTCTCTCCCCACTCTCATGCCTTTACTCTACCCTCTCCTCTCTCTCCCCACTCTCATCCTTTACTCTACCCCTCTCCTTCTCTCTCCCCACTCTCTCCCTTACTCTACCCCTCTCCTTCTCTCTCCCCACTCTCATCCCTTTACTCTACCCCTCTCCTTCTCTCTCCCCCTCTCATCCCTTTACTCTACCCCCTCTTTCTTTCCCCACTCTCATCCCTTTACTCTACCCTCTCCTTCTCTCTCCCCACTCTCATCCCTTTACTCTACCCCTCTCCTTCTCTCTCCCACTCTCATCCCTTTACTCTACCCCTCTCCTTCTCTCTCCCCACTCTCATCCATTTACTCTACCCCTCTCCTTCTCTCTCCCCACTCTCATCCCTTTACTCTAACCCTCTCCTTCTCTCTCCCCACTCTCATCCCTTTACTCTACCCCTCTCCTTCTCTTTCCCACTCTCATCCCTTTACTCTACCCCTCTCCTTCTCTCTCCCCACTCTCATGCCTTTACTCTACCCCACTCCTTCTCTCTCCCCACTCTCATCCCTTTACTCTACCCCTCTCCTTCTCTCTCCCCACTCTCATGCCTTTACTCTACCCCACTCCTTCTCTCTCCCCACTCTCATCCCTTTACTCTACCCCTTCCTTCTCTCTCCCCACTCTCATCCCTTTACTCTACCCCTCCCTTCTCTCTCCCCACTCTCATCCCTTTACTCTACCCCTCTCCTTCTCTCTCCCCACTCTCATCCCTTTACTCTACCCCTCTCCTTCTCTTTCCCCACTCTCATCCCTTTACTCTACCCCTCTCCTTCTCTCTCCCACTCTCATCCCTTACTCTACCCCTCTCCTTCTCTCTCCCCACTCTCATCCATTACTCTACCCCTCTCCCTCTCTCTCCCCACTCTCATCCCTTTACTCTACCCCTCTCCTTCTCTCTCCCCACTCTCATCCCTTTACTCTAAACCCTCTCCTTCTCTCTCCCCACTCTCATCCCTTACTCTACCCCTCTCCTTCTCTTTGCCCCACTCTCATCCCTTTACTCTACCCCTCTCCTTCTCTCTCCCCACTCTCATGCCTTTACTCTACCCCACTCCTTCTCTCTCCCCACTCTCATCCCTTTACTCTACCCCTCTCCTTCTCTCTCCCCACTCTCATGCCTTTACTCTACCCACCTCCTTCTCTCTCCCCACTCTCATCCCTTTACTCTACCCTCTCCTTCTCTCTCCCCACTCTCATCTCTTTACTCTACCCTCTCCTTCTCTCCTCCCACTCTCATCCCTTTACTCTACCCCTCTCCTTCTCTCTCCCCACTCTCATCCCTTTACTCTACCCCTCTCCTTCTCTTTCCCCACTCTCATCCCTTTACTCTACCCCTCTCCTTCTCTCTCCCCACTCTCATCCCTTTACTCTACCCCTCTCCTTCTCTCTCCCCACTCTCATCCTTTACTCTACCCCTCTCCTTCTCTCTCCCCATTCTCATCCCTTACTCTACCCCTCTCCTTCTCTTTCCCCACTCTCATCCCCTTTACTCTACCCCTCTCCTTCTCTCTCCCCACTCTCAATCCCTTTACTCTACCCCTCTCCTTCTCTCTCCCCACTCTCATTCCCTTTACTCTACCCCCTCTCCTTCTCTCTCCCCATTCTCATCCCTTTACTCTACCCCTCTTCTTCTCTTTCCCCACTCTCATCCCTTTACTCTACCCTCTCCTTCTCTCCCACTCTCATCCCTTACTCTACCCCTCTCCTTCTCTCTCCCCACTCTCATCCCTTTACTCTACCCCTCTCCTTCTCTCTCCCCACTCTCATCCCTTTACTCTAACCCTCTCCTTCTCTCTCCCCACTCTCATCCCTTTACTCTACCCTCTCCTTCTCTCTCCCCACTCTCATCCCTTTACTCTAACCCTCTCCTTCTCTCTCCCCACTCTCATCCTTTACTCTACCCTCTCCTTCTCTTTCCCCACTCTCATCCCTTTACTCTACCCCTCTCCTTCTCTCTCCCCACTCTCATGCCTTTACTCTACCCCACTCCTCTCTCTCTCCCACTCTCATCCCTTTACTCTACCCCTCTCCTTCTCTCTCCCCACTCTCATGCCTTTACTCTACCCCACTCTTCTCCTCTCCCCACTCTCATCCCTTTACTCTACCCCTCGCCTTCTCTCTCCCCACTCTCATCCCTTTACTCTACCCCTCCCTTCTCTCTCCTCATTCTCATCCTTTACTCTACCCCTCTTCTTCTCTTTCCCCACTCTGCATCCCTTACTCTACCCCTCTCTTCTCTCTCCCACTTCATCCCTTTACTCTACCCCTCTCTTCTCTCTCCCCACTCTCATCCCTTTGCTCTACCCCTCTCCTTCTCTCTCCCCACTCTCATCCCTTTACTCTACCCTCTCCTTCTCTCTCCCCACTCTCATCCCTTACTCTACCCCTTTCCTTCTCTCTCCCCACTCTCATCCCTTTACTCTACCCCTCTCCTTCTCTCTCCCCACTCTCATCCCTTACTCTACCCCTCTCCTTCTCTCTCCCCACTCTCATCCCTTTACTCTACCCCTCTCCTTCTCTCTCCCCACTCTCATCCCTTTACACTACCCCTCTCCTTCTCTCTCCCCACTCTCATCCCTTACTCTACCCCTCTCCTTCTCTCTCCCCACTCTCATCCCTTACTCTACCCCTCTCCTTCTCCCTGTGCATCCTTTTCTTGCTTTTCCTTCTCACTTTGCATCCTCTCTTCCAACTGACCTTATTTCTGTCTATGCCACACTAGCTGGGCCAGGCCTCCCACTCATTCCATACCTCTTAACCATCCTTGTCATTGCTTCCTGCAGCATGACCTCTCTAAGCTTAGACTCTGGGAGTGGAGTGTTGAGCGTGGGTTTGTGTGTGGTGTGGTGTGTATGTGTGTAACCTGAAGACATAGCCTCAGGGAGAGAGACGGGGAGACAGGGCGTGGGGCTGCAAGGATGAAACCCTAGCCACCAGATGAAAGTTCTCAGGAGCTACAGCTGCTTAAAGTGCACAGTCACCATGAACCAGATGACAAAGGAACTCCTGTATGGAGCCAGGCTCCTCTCTCTCTCTCTTCTCTCTTCCTCTTTCTCTTCCTCTCTCTCTCCGTCTCTCTCTCTCTCTCTCTCTCCGTCTCTCTCTCCTCTCCTCTCTCTCTCTGTCTCTCTTCTCTCTCTTCCCGTCTCTCTCTCATCTCTCTCTCTATCTGTCTCTCTCTGTCTCTCTCTCTGTGTGTGTCTCTGGTCTCTGTCTCTCTCGCTCTCTCTCTCTGTCTCGGTCTCTCTCTTTTTGGCATGGGAAACATGTGTTAACATTTGCCAAAGCAAGTGAGGTAGACAACATACAAAGTGAATATATAAAGTGAAAAACAACAAAAATTAACAGTAAACATTACACATACAGAAGTTTCTCTCTCTCTCTCTCTCTCTCTCTCCTCTCCCTCCCCTCCCTCCCTCCCTGTACCCCACTCTTGTAATGGGTAGAGTACTGCATACAGAGAGTGTAGAAGACTGCACAGTGTAGGTTAACATGGTACAACGTGTGGAAGTGGAAAGGCTTTGAGTTAAACCCTTACACAGTATAACGATAACACAATGTTGTATCAACAGTGCCCACTGTCCAACCATAGAGGGAGTGAAGAGAAGAGGCTATGCATTTCCTCCTGTTCTCCTCTTCCTAAACATGCCTCTACATGTAGATCAGATTGAGAGGCCTCATCCCAAAAGCACCCTATACCCTTTGCAGTGCACGACTTGGTAAAAAGTAGTGCAGTACAAAGTGAATAGGGTGCCCTTTGGACACGAACCAGAGTTCCACAGGCTGCTGTCCAGAGATGTTGCAGCCCTGAGCCAAACAACAAGGCCGTAATTCATATAGCCAGCCTCCGCTTGGCATACACAACCTAACAACAACCTAAATACAAGCTGGTCTTTAGGGGCTAGCACAGTTACCTCCTCCCTGCCTTGAATGATGCCCAGATAGCATTGGGCATGTCCCTTGGTTTCCTCTCCACAGCCCACTGTGCCCACACAAACACATGCCTTTGGCCCGGACATGGCATTCCACTGGGCTGTGTGTCTGTGTCTGTGTCTGTGTGTGTGTGTGTGCGTGCGTGCGTGTGTGTGTGTGTGTGTGTGTGTGTGTGTGTGTGTGTGTGTGTGTGTGTGTGTGTGTGTGGTGTGTGTGTGTGTGTGTGGTGTGTGTGTGAGAGAGAGAGAGAGAGCGAGCGAGAGGGTGAAACGTGTCTACCACTGCCGGCCTGCTAGTACAGTGAGCTTTATCCGCTATCCAAAACAAGGGAACTAGGCACAGATGTGTGTGTGTGTGTGTGTGTGTGTGTGTGTGTGGTGTGTGTGTGTGTGTGTGGTGTGTGTGTGTGTGTGTGTGTGTGTGTGTGTGTGTGTGTGTGTGTGTGTGTGTGTGCGTGTGTGTGTAACCTTAGGGTTGATAAGTGTTGATGGTTCTCACACCTGGTCTGATAAGGATGGCATACTGAACAGATACTGTGAAAATGTAGACTCACAGTGGTGGTTAGAACAGATTCTGACATTATTCCATTCATCAGTAAATGTTATCTAATGCAAGAAGCTAACTCTAACCCAAACTCTGGACCAGACCATTATATATTGGATCAGACCATTATATATTGGACCAGACCATGATGTATTGGACCAGACCATTATGTATTGGACCAGACCATTACGTATTGGACCAGACCATTATGTATTGGACCAGACCATTATCTATTGGACCATACCATTATGTATTGGACCAGACCATTACATATTGGACCATACCATGATGTATTGGACCAGACCATTATATATTGGACCAGACCATTATGTATTGGACCATACCATTATGTATTGGATCAGACCATTATGTATTGGACCATACCATTATGTATTGGACCAGGACCATTATATATTGGACCATACCATTATGTATTGGATCAGACCATTAGGTATTGGACCATACCATTATGTATTGGGCCAGACCATTATGTATTGGACCATACCATTATGTATTGGACCATACCATTATGTATACCGTAATATAATGATGAATGGAGAACTGATAACTTACTACTACAGTTATCACAGCTTAAAACTGACAGACTTGTTAGAAGAAAACTCTCATTTCCTTATAATACCAGAGACATTTCTGTCTCTATTTTGATTCCACATAGACATTTGTTTGAGTTGTGTAAAAGTCTATACATGTGTGTGTTTGTATTGGATGGCAGAGAGCGTGAAAACACGGTCACAGAACACCTGCTAAGCTTGTGTGATGCCTACTGTGTATAAAACAATTGAGGTAAGCATTATGAGGATAGCCCCCTTTTTTCAATTTTCACCTAAAATGAAATACCAAATCTAACTGCCTGTAGCTCAGGACCTGAAGCAAGGATATGCATATTCTTGGTACCATTTGAAGGAAACACAGTTTTTGGGAATGAGAATGAATGTAGGAGAATATAACACAATAGATCTGGTAGAAGAAAATACAAAGAGAAAACCAACCGTTTTTTTCTACCACCATCTTTGAAATGCAACAGAAAGGTGCCAAATCTAGCCATCACTCTGGTGTAATTCTGATGGTGTCCACAAGATGGCAGCAGTGTATGTGCAAAGTTTCAGATGGATACCTTGAAGTATGAGCAAACCACATTACTTTTAGTGTGAAGTCACCCAGGTACATTTGGGCAAGTCATGAAGGAGACATTCACATTACATTTTTCTGCAAGAATATCGTCAAATGTTTAGCTTTTCCAGTATTAGTAGCCATATTATAAGTTCAACATTGCAAGACACCCAGTTCCATAACTTCATAACTCTCCATATTCTTATATTGTTGTCCAAAAGGAAAAGATTAGCACCGACACTTTGCAACAGATACAGGGTCTCCCAACACTGCAGTAAAGCCCAGCGCATTGGCTATCTAGCTAGCTTTGTGTTGACCCCGATTGGTGCTTATTTGACAAAGTTTCCAGTTGATCAAGTGAAGACCCGGCCGAGTCATCGGCCGTGTCCTGAAGGCGTAGCTCTCTGACCAAATTTGGTGTCCTATAGGATATACTACACCCCTAATGATATAATGAAGTCTGATTACATCTAGGATCTCTGAGGAATACATACAAACGTGATTTGACTGGTTTGAAACAATGTTTAGGGTTAGAAGATTTTCACAGATTCCTTTCTTGCAAATTGAACGAGTGGAAGTACAAAATATCTAACAAAACGACACTTGGGAAAGAGCAGATTTCTGATGTAAATACACATTTCACCTTCAGAGGTGAATTTATCAAACCTAATGGGGAAAAAAAGGTGTTTTGTTGGTAGGAGCTCTCCTCAAACAATAGCATGGCGTTTTTCAACGGTAATAGGTACTGTAAATTGGACAGTACGTCATATTAACAAGAATTTAAGCTTTCAGCCAATATAAGACACTGCTATGTACCGACATTTGTTGTTTCTCTAAAATATGCAATCGTGACACAAGGCGCTGCCTGATTTTCCACTGTCCCATTAATGGGACGCTGATCCCTATTATTAAAGAACAACATTTGTCAAAAACATTACAAAAGTAAACCAGTTTCATTTAAAGCCCAAAAAAGTGACAGCTGTGCCATACAGGCTGAAATAGCGTTGCGAAGAGATTTTGATGAACCGATTCCATGAAACGTGGTTTATGAACTGCTACACAAAACAATGCTGGATCAAAACATAGAGCTTTTAAATGTAAATTATAATACAAAATTCTTGCAACCAATAGAATGTTATATATATGGGGATTCAACCATTCCAGCTCTGTAGATGTTGCTGTGAAGAGACAGAATCATTAGATCACTTGTTTTGGTACTGTCAACATGTAGCTTGTTTTTGGTCGCAGGTTCAGGAATGGCTGAAAAATCCCAGCATTTACTTAAAGGCTATCATTGCAAATAGCACTGCTGGGTGAATTGAAAAGCCATGGGTCAGTCAATGCAATAATATCATAGTACTTTTTAGTAAATGTTTTCATCTTTCATTTAAAATCAGTGGCAAACTATGAGAATAGAAAGGTCAGAACTTTGTGAAACATCAAGTAGAAGTCAAGACTGGATGGTTATTTAGATAGATGGGAGGGGGTTGTTGGTAGGGTGGGAGAAAAATAAATCAAGAGATACTTATGTCAAATGTATTTTACATTTAAAAAAAATATATATATCTAAAATATATATTGGAAATTAGGCAGATAATTACATTGACAGAATCCACAATCTGTCTGCAGTATTAAAGCTGATTTACCACCCCCCCCACCCAAAAAAAAAAACATTTGATGTGTGTGTTAGTCATGCCGGCAACTCCACACATGGTGTACACGCACACAAACTCACACCCAAGCACACCCAAGCACACACACACAACACACACACCACACACACACACACACACACACACACACACACACACACACACACACACACACACACACACACACACACACACCACCTGTCCAGATGAAAGGCAGCGATCTCAGCGTTGTGTCTCTCCAGATCAGAGAAGTAGAAGAAGTCCGGGGGTGTCTCCTGTTCCCTGGTCTGCCTGGAAGACACAAAGGTCAAGGCACCGTTAGAGGAATGTTAGCATTAACAAAATCTTGTTCAGTATGAAGCACAACTGTCTGTCTTATTTGACCCTGCTGGTCATCTACTGTAGCCTTAATGGCCACATGTACCCTCCACCGGCACAACCAGAAGAGGACTGGCCCCTCGGAGCCTGGTTCCTCTCTAGGATTCTTCCTACAGTGCCTTGCGAAAGTATTCGGCCCCCTTGAACTTTGCGACCTTTTGCCACATTTCAGGCTTCAAACATAAAGATATAAAACTGTATTTTTTTGTGAAGAATCAACAACAAGTGGGACACAATCATGAAGTGGAACGAACATTTATTGATATTTCAAACTTTTTTAAACAAATCAAAACTGAAAAATTGGGCGTGCAAAATTATTCAGCCCCTTTACTTTCAGTGCCAGCAAACTCTCTCCAGAAGTTCAGTGAGGATCTCTGAATGATCCAATGTTGACCTAACTGACTAATGATGATAAATACAACCACCTGTGTGTAATCAAGTCTCCGTATAAATGCACCTGCACTGTGATAGTCTCAGAGGTCCGTTAAAAGCGCAGAGAGCATCATGAAGAACAAGGAACACACCAGGCAGGTCCGAGATACAGTTGTGAAGAAGTTTAAAGCCGGATTTGGATACAAAAAGATTTCCCAAGCTTTAAACATCCCAAGGAGCACTGTGCAAGCGATAATATTGAAATGGAAGGAGTATATCAGACCCTCTAAACTTTCAGCTCATACAAGGAGAAGACTGATCAGAGATGCAGCCAAGAGGCCCATGATCACTCTGGATGAACTGCAGAGATCTACAGCTGAGGTGGGAGACTCTGTCCATAGGACAACAATCAGTCGTATATTGCACAAATCTGGCCTTTATGGAAGAGTGGCAAGAAGAAAGCCATTTCTTAAAGATATCCATAAAAAGTGTTGTTTAAAGTTTGCCACAAGCCACCTGGGAGACACACCAAACATGTGGAAGAAGGTGCTCTGGTCAGATGAAACCAAAATTGAACTTTTTGGCAACAATGCAAAACGTTATGTTTGGCGTAAAAGCAACACAGCTCATCACCCTGACCACTGTCAAACATGGTGGTGGCAGCATCATGGTTTGGGCCTGCTTTTCTTCAGCAGGGACAGGGAAGATGGTTAAAATTAATGGGAAGATGGATGGAGCCAAATACAGGACCATTCTGGAAGAAAACCTGATGGAGTCTGCAAAAGACCTGAGACTGGGACGGAGATTTGTCTTCCAACAAGACAATGATCCAAAACATAAAGCAAAATCTACAATGGAATGGTTCAAAAATAAACATATCCAGGTGTTAGAATGGCCAAGTCAAAGTCCAGACCTGAATCCAATCGAGAATCTGTGGAAAGAACTGAAAACTGCTGTTCACAAATGCTCTCCATCCAACCTCACTGAGCTCGAGCTGTTTTGCAAGGAGGAATGGGAAAAAATGTCAGTCTCTCGATGTGCAAAACTGATAGAGACATACCCCAAGCGACTTACAGCTGTAATCGCAGCAAAAGGTGGCGCTACAAAGTATTAACTTAAGGGGGCTGAATAATTTTGCACGCCCAATTTTTCAGTTTTTGATTTGTTAAAAAAGTTTGAAATATCCAATAAATGTCGTTCCACTTCATGATTGTGTCCCACTTGTTGTTGATTCTTCACAAAAAATACAGTTTTATATCTTTATGTTTGAAGCCTGAAATGTGGCAAAAGGTCGCAAAGTTCAAGGGGGCCGAATACTTTCGCAAGGCACTGTAGGTTCCAGCTTCTAGGGAGGTTTTTCTAACCACTGTGCTTCTGCATCTGCATTGGTTGCTCTTTGTGGTTTAGGCTGGGTATCTGTAAAGCACAAGTGGGTATCTGTAAAGCACAAGTGGGTATCTGTAAGCACAAGTGGGTATCTGTAAAGCACAAGTGGGTATCTATAA
>NW_022265009.1:0-19558 GCF_002021735.2 Oncorhynchus kisutch | reverse complement strand
CTTCATGCAGCCTGTCTTACGACAACCTACTGTCATGGATGTCCCAATGACAAACAAACTTTCCTGTCACACCAACACTGATGTCAAAATGTCAGATGAAAAGCAAAGCATTACGTCTTTCAAAGGAGCACGTGACACACACCATTGAGATCCACAAAGAAGCTGTGGATAGTTTTCCTTGAAGCCAGAGCATAAAGAAAGAACAAATCCAAATCCCGGGATCGAACCAGGGACTTTTAATCTTCAGTCTAACGCTCTCCCAACTGAGGCAATTTCAGCAATGCACTTACTTAATTATGTGGCACCATTGACAAATTTACCTGCATGTGACTCACAATTTTGACGTCTAAATGTACATATTAGCCAGTACGGGGATCGAACCCATGACCTTTGCATTATTAGCATCAGACCTAACCAACCTGAGCTAACCGGACACTAGCTATTGGGCGCATTTGGTTGAGATGCACTAACCCTCTGCAGTGCTGGCGCGTAAACTAACAAGTCAAACAAGAGCATAGCCTGACAAGACTGGACACTCTTGTTGCTTCTTGCAGAAATTCCAAACAGCTGGGGAATTTGATCAATTGGTAGCATGCAATAGGTATTGGGATCGATGCCCCGGCATTCCCCAAAAACACATTTTTTGTGGATCCAAGAAAGCTCAAGTTCGCACTTCATGCCAGCCTTGTCTTACGACAAACCTACTGTCATGTCACAATGACAAGCAACTTTCCTGTCACACTGATGTCAAAATGTCAGATGAAAAAGCAAAGCATTACTTACTTTCAAAGGACAGCGGTGACACACACCATTGAGATCCCAAAGAAAGCTGTGGATAGTTTCCTTGAAGCCAGAGCATAAAGAAAGAACCAATACAAATCCCGAAAACCTGGATCGAACCAGGGACTTTTAAATCTTCAGTCTAACGCTCTCCCAACTGAGCAATTTCAGCAATGCTCTTAACTTAATTATGTGGCACCATTGACAATTTACATGCATGTGACTCACAATTTGACACTCAAAATGTACATATTAGCCAGTACAAGGTATCGAACCCATGACCTTTGCATTAATAGCATCAGAATCTAACCAACTGAGCTAACCGGGCCACTAGCTATTGGGTGCAATTGTTGAGATGCACTGAGCCTCTGCAAGTGCTGGCACGTAAAACTAACAAGTCAAACCAAGAGCATAGCCTGACAAGACTGGACACTCTTGGGTTGCTTCTTGCAGAAATTCCAAACAGCTGGGAATTTGATCAATTGGTAGCATGCTATAGGTATTGGGATCGATGCCCCCGCATTCCCCAAAAACAATTTTTTTGTGCATCCAAGAAAGCTCCAGTTCACACTTCATGCAGCCTTGACTTACGACAACCTACTGTCATGTAACAATGACTAGCAACTTTCCTGTCCACACTGATGTCAAAATGTCAGATGAAAAAGCAAGACATTACTTACTTTCCGAGGAGCAGTGTGACACACACCATTGAGGACCACAACAAAGCTGGGGATAGTTTCCTTGAAGCCAGAGCATATAGAAAGAACAAAAACAAATGCCAAAAACCGGGAATGAACCAGAGACCATTAGATCTTCAGTCTAACACTCTCCCAACTAGAGATATTTCTGCAATTCCTAAACTTAATTATGTGGCACCATTGACAATTTACATGCATTGACTCACAATTTTGACACTCAAAATGTACATATTAGCCAGTACGGGGATCGAACCCATGACCCAGACCAAGACCAAGACCAGACTAAGACCAAGAACAGACCAGACCAAAACAAGACCAAGACAAGACAAGACCAAGACCAAAACCGGCGAAGGGTAGCCTAGTGGTTAGAGCGCTGGACTATAATTGAAAGGTTGCAAGTCAATCCCCCAAGCTGACAAGGTCTTGGTGTCTGGGACTTGTCTGGGTCAAACAAAAGACCCACCAAACAAAAGACCAACGAAAACAAAAGATCCACCAAACAAAAGACCCACCAAACCAAACAAGACCACCAAACCAAAGACCCACCAAACAAAAGACCCAGACTCAGACCACACCACAGACATTTTGACATCAGTGTGACAGGAAAGTTGCTTGTCATTGTTACATGACAGTAGGTTGTCGTAAGACAAAGCTGCATGAAGTGTGAACTACAGTTTTCTTGGATCCATAAAACAATGTGCTTTTGGAGAATGCGGGCATCGATCCCACTACCTCACGCATGCAAAGCATTTGACCTAATTCCCCAGCAGTTTGGAATTTCCGCAAGAAGCAACCAAGAGTGTCCAGTCTTGTCAGGCTATGCTCTTGGTTGACTTGTTAGTTTACGCGCCAGGCACCATTGACAATTTACATGCATGTGACTCAGAATTTTGACACTCAAAATCTACATATTAGCCAGTACGGGGATCGAATCCATGACCTTGGCATTATTAGCACCACACTCTAACCTACTGAGCTAACCGCTCACTAGCTATTGCACGCAATTGTTGAGATGCACCAAGCCTCTGCAAGTGCTGGCGCGTAAACTAACAAGTCAACCAAGAGCATTGCCTGACAAGACTGGACACTCTTGGTTGCTTCTTGCGGAAATTCCAAACAGCTGGGGAATTTGATCAATTGGTAGCATGCTATAGGTATTGGGGTCGATGCCCGCATTCCCCAAAAAACACATTTTTTTGGTGGATCCAAGAAATCTTCAGTTCACACTTCATGCAGCCTTGTCTTACGACAACCTACTGTCATGTCACAATGACAAGCAACTTTCCTGTCACACTGATGTCAAATGTCAGATGAAAAAGCAAAGCATTACTTACTTTCAGAGGAGCAGCTGACACACACCATTGAGATCCACAAACAAAGCTGTGGATAGTTTCCTTGAAGCCAGAGCATAAAGAAAGAACAAATACAAATCCCGAAAACCAGGATCGAACCAGGGACTTTTAAATTTTCAGTCTAACGCTCTCCCAACTGAGATATTTCTGCAATTCACTAAACTTAATTATGTGGCACCATTGACAATTTACATGCATGTGACTCACAATTTTGACACTCAAAATGTACATATCAGCCAGTACGGGGATCGAAACCATGACCTTTGCATTACTAGCATCAGACTCTAACCAACTGAGCTAACCGGCCACTAGCTATTGGGTGCAATGTTGAGATGCACTGAGCCTCTGCAAGTGCTGGCACATAAACTAACAAGTCAACCAAGAGCATAGCCTGACAAGACTGGACACTCTTTGTTGCTTCTTGCAGAAATTCCAAACAGCTGGGGAATTTGATCAATTGGTAGCATGCTATAGGTATTGGGATCGATGCCCGCATTCCCCAAAAACACATTTTTTTGTGGATCAAGAAAGCTCCAGTTCACACTTCATGCAGCCTTGTCTTACGACAACCTACTGTCATGTCACAATGACAAGCAACTTTCCTGTCACACTGATGTCAAAATGTCAGATGAAAAAGCAAAGCATTACTTACGTTCAAAGGAGCAGCGTGACACACACCATTGAGATCCACAAAGAAAGCTGGTGGATAGTTTCCTTGAAGCCAGAGCATAAAGAAAGAACAAATCCAAATCCCGGGATCGAACCAGGGACTTTTAAATCTTCAGTCTAACGCTCTCCCAACTGAGCAATTTCAGCAATGCACTTAACTTAATTATGTGGCACCATTGACAATTTACATGCATGTGACTCACAATTTTGACAGTCTAAATGTACATATTAGCCAGTACGGGGATCGAACCCATGACCTTTGCATTATTAGCATCAGACTCTAACCAACTGAGCTAACCGGACACTAGCTATTGGGCGCTTTGGTTGAGATGCACTAACCCTCTGCAAGTGCTGGCGCGTAAACTAACAAGTCAAACAAGAGCATAGCCTGACAAGACTGGACACTCTTGGTTGCTTCTTGCAGAAATTCCAAACAGCTGGGGAATTTGATCAATTGGTAGCATGCAATAGGTATTGGGATCGATGCCCGCATTCCCCAAAAACACATTTTTTGTGGATCCAAGAAAGCTCAAGTTCGCACTTCATGCAGCCTTGTCTTACGACAACCTACTGTCATGTCACAATGACAAGCAACTTTCCTGTCACACTGATGTCAAAATGTCAGATGAAAAAGCAAAGCATTACTTACTTTCAAAGGAGCAGCGTGACACACACCATTGAGATCCACAAAGAAAGCTGTGGATAGTTTCCTTGAAGCCAGAGCATAAAGAAAGAACCAATACAAATCCCGAAAACCTGGATCGAACCAGGGACTTTTAAATCTTCAGTCTAACGCTCTCCCAACTGAGCAATTTCAGCAATGCTCTTAACTTAATTATGTGGCACCATTGACAATTTACATGCATGTGACTCACAATTTTGACACTCAAAATGTACATATTAGCCAGTACAGGTATCGAACCCATGACCTTTGCATTAATAGCATCAGACTCTAACCAACTGAGCTAACCGGCCACTAGCTATTGGGTGCAATTGTTGAGATGCACTGAGCCTCTGCAAGTGCTGGCACGTAAACTAACAAGTCAACCAAGAGCATAGCCTGACAAGACTGGACACTCTTGGTTGCTTCTTGCAGAAATTCCAAACAGCTGGGGAATTTGATCAATTGGTAGCATGCTATAGGTATTGGGATCGATGCCCGCATTCCCCAAAAACAATTTTTTTTGTGCATCCAAGAAAGCTCCAGTTCACACTTCATGCAGCCTTGACTTACGACAACCTACTGTCATGTAACAATGACTAGCAACTTTCCTGTCACACTGATGTCAAAATGTCAGATGAAAAAGCAAGACATTACTTACTTTCCGAGGAGCAGTGTGACACACACCATTGAGGACCACAACAAAGCTGGGGATAGTTTCCTTGAAGCCAGAGCATATAGAAAGAACAAAAACAAATGCCAAAAACCGGGAATGAACCAGAGACCATTAGATCTTCAGTCTAACACTCTCCCAACTGAGATATTTCTGCAATTCACTAAACTTAATTATGTGGCACCATTGACAATTTACATGCATGTGACTCACAATTTTGACACTCAAAATGTACATATTAGCCAGTACGGGGATCGAACCCATGACCCAGACCAAGACCAAGACCCAGACTAAGACCAAGAACAAGACCAGACCAAGAACAAGACCAAGACAAGACAAGACCAAGACCAAAACCAGGCGGAAGGGTAGCCTAGTGGTTAGAGCGCTGGACTAGTAATTGAAAGGTTGCAAGTTCAATCCCCCAAGCTGACAAGGTCTTGGTGTCTGGGACTTGTCTGGGTCAACAAAAGACCCACCAAACAAAAGACCCACCAAACAAAAGACCAACAAAACAAAAGATCCACCAAACAAAAGACCCACCAAACCAAACAAAAGACCCACCAAACCAAAGACCCACCAAACAAAAGACCCAAGACTCAGACCACACCAAGACATTTTGACATCAGTGTGACAGGAAAGTTGCTTGTCATTGTTACATGACAGTAGGTTGTCGTAAGACAAAGCTGCATGAAGTGTGAACTACAGTTTTCTTGGATCCATAAAACAATGTGCTTTTGGAGAATGCGGGCATCGATCCCACTACCTCACGCATGCAAAGCATTTGACCTAATTCCCCAGCAGTTTGGAATTTCCGCAAGAAGCAACCAAGAGTGTCCAGTCTTGTCAGGCTATGCTCTTGGTTGACTTGTTAGTTTACGCGCCAGGCACCATTGACAATTTACATGCATGTGACTCAGAATTTTGACACTCAAAATCTACATATTAGCCAGTACGGGGATCGAATCCATGACCTTGGCATTATTAGCACCACACTCTAACCTACTGAGCTAACCGCTCACTAGCTATTGCACGCAATTGTTGAGATGCACCAAGCCTCTGCAAGTGCTGGCGCGTAAACTAACAAGTCAACCAAGAGCATTGCCTGACAAGACTGGACACTCTTGGTTGCTTCTTGCGGAAATTCCAAACAGCTGGGGAATTTGATCAATTGGTAGCATGCTATAGGTATTGGGGTTCGATGCCCGCATTCCCCAAAAACACATTTTTTTGGTGGATCCAAGAAATCTTCAGTTCACACTTCATGCAGCCTTGTCTTACGACAACCTACTGTCATGTCACAATGACAAGCAACTTTCCTGTCACACTGATGTCAAAATGTCAGATGAAAAAGCAAAGCATTACTTACTTTCAGAGGAGCAGCGTGACACACACCATTGAGATCCACAAACAAAGCTGTGGATAGTTTCCTTGAAGCCAGAGCATAAAGAAAGAACAAATACAAATCCCGAAAACCAGGATCGAACCAGGGACTTTTAAATTTTCAGTCTAACGCTCTCCCAACTGAGATATTTCTGCAATTCACTAAACTTAATTATGTGGCACCATTGACAATTTACATGCATGTGACTCACAATTTTGACACTCAAAATGTACATATCAGCCAGTACGGGGATCGAAACCATGACCTTTGCATTACTAGCATCAGACTCTAACCAACTGAGCTAACCGGCCACTAGCTATTGGGTGCAATTGTTGAGATGCACTGAGCCTCTGCAAGTGCTGGCACATAAACTAACAAGTCAACCAAGAGCATAGCCTGACAAGACTGGACACTCTTTGTTGCTTCTTGCAGAAATTCCAAACAGCTGGGGAATTTGATCAATTGGTAGCATGCTATAGGTATTGGGATCGATGCCCGCATTCCCCAAAAACACATTTTTTTGTGGATCCAAGAAAGCTCCAGTTCACACTTCATGCAGCCTTGTCTTACGACAACCTACTGTCATGTCACAATGACAAGCAACTTTCCTGTCACACTGATGTCAAAATGTCAGATGAAAAAGCAAAGCATTACTTACTTTCAAAGGAGCAGCGTGACACACACCATTGAGATCCACAAAGAAAGCTGTGGATAGTTTCCTTGAAGCCAGAGCATAAAGAAAGAACAAATCCAAATCCCGGGATCGAACCAGGGACTTTTAAATCTTCAGTCTAACGCTCTCCCAACTGAGCAATTTCAGCAATGCACTTAACTTAATTATGTGGCACCATTGACAATTTACATGCATGTGACTCACAATTTTGACAGTCTAAATGTACATATTAGCCAGTACGGGGATCGAACCCATGACCTTTGCATTATTAGCATCAGACTCTAACCAACTGAGCTAACCGGACACTAGCTATTGGGCGCATTTGGTTGAGATGCACTAACCCTCTGCAAGTGCTGGCGCGTAAACTAACAAGTCAAACAAGAGCATAGCCTGACAAGACTGGACACTCTTGGTTGCTTCTTGCAGAAATTCCAAACAGCTGGGGAATTTGATCAATTGGTAGCATGCAATAGGTATTGGGATCGATGCCCGCATTCCCCAAAAACACATTTTTTTGTGGATCCAAGAAAGCTCAAGTTCGCACTTCATGCAGCCTTGTCTTACGACAACCTACTGTCATGTCACAATGACAAGCAACTTTCCTGTCACACTGATGTCAAAATGTCAGATGAAAAAGCAAAGCATTACTTACTTTCAAAGGAGCAGCGTGACACACACCATTGAGATCCACAAAGAAAGCTGTGGATAGTTTCCTTGAAGCCAGAGCATAAAGAAAGAACCAATACAAATCCCGAAAACCTGGATCGAACCAGGGACTTTTAAATCTTCAGTCTAACGCTCTCCCAACTGAGCAATTTCAGCAATGCTCTTAACTTAATTATGTGGCACCATTGACAATTTACATGCATGTGACTCACAATTTTGACACTCAAAATGTACATATTAGCCAGTACAGGTATCGAACCCATGACCTTTGCATTAATAGCATCAGACTCTAACCAACTGAGCTAACCGGCCACTAGCTATTGGGTGCAATTGTTGAGATGCACTGAGCCTCTGCAAGTGCTGGCACGTAAACTAACAAGTCAACCAAGAGCATAGCCTGACAAGACTGGACACTCTTGGTTGCTTCTTGCAGAAATTCCAAACAGCTGGGGAATTTGATCAATTGGTAGCATGCTATAGGTATTGGGATCGATGCCCGCATTCCCCAAAAACAATTTTTTTTGTGCATCCAAGAAAGCTCCAGTTCACACTTCATGCAGCCTTGACTTACGACAACCTACTGTCATGTAACAATGACTAGCAACTTTCCTGTCACACTGATGTCAAAATGTCAGATGAAAAAGCAAGACATTACTTACTTTCCGAGGAGCAGTGTGACACACACCATTGAGGACCACAACAAAGCTGGGGATAGTTTCCTTGAAGCCAGAGCATATAGAAAGAACAAAAACAAATGCCAAAAACCGGGAATGAACCAGAGACCATTAGATCTTCAGTCTAACACTCTCCCAACTGAGATATTTCTGCAATTCACTAAACTTAATTATGTGGCACCATTGACAATTTACATGCATGTGACTCACAATTTTGACACTCAAAATGTACATATTAGCCAGTACGGGGATCGAACCCATGACCCAGACCAAGACCAAGACCCAGACTAAGACCAAGAACAAGACCAGACCAAGAACAAGACCAAGACAAGACAAGACCAAGACCAAAACCAGGCGGAAGGGTAGCCTAGTGGTTAGAGCGCTGGACTAGTAATTGAAAGGTTGCAAGTTCAATCCCCCAAGCTGACAAGGTCTTGGTGTCTGGGACTTGTCTGGGTCAAACAAAAGACCCACCAAACAAAAGACCCACCAAACAAAAGACCAACAAAACAAAAGATCCACCAAACAAAAGACCCACCAAACCAAACAAAAGACCCACCAAACCAAAGACCCACCAAACAAAAGACCCAAGACTCAGACCACACCAAGACATTTTGACATCAGTGTGACAGGAAAGTTGCTTGTCATTGTTACATGACAGTAGGTTGTCGTAAGACAAAGCTGCATGAAGTGTGAACTACAGTTTTCTTGGATCCATAAAACAATGTGCTTTTGGAGAATGCGGGCATCGATCCCACTACCTCACGCATGCAAAGCATTTGACCTAATTCCCCAGCAGTTTGGAATTTCCGCAAGAAGCAACCAAGAGTGTCCAGTCTTGTCAGGCTATGCTCTTGGTTGACTTGTTAGTTTACGCGCCAGGCACCATTGACAATTTACATGCATGTGACTCAGAATTTTGACACTCAAAATCTACATATTAGCCAGTACGGGGATCGAATCCATGACCTTGGCATTATTAGCACCACACTCTAACCTACTGAGCTAACCGCTCACTAGCTATTGCACGCAATTGTTGAGATGCACCAAGCCTCTGCAAGTGCTGGCGCGTAAACTAACAAGTCAACCAAGAGCATTGCCTGACAAGACTGGACACTCTTGGTTGCTTCTTGCGGAAATTCCAAACAGCTGGGGAATTTGATCAATTGGTAGCATGCTATAGGTATTGGGGTTCGATGCCCGCATTCCCCAAAAACACATTTTTTTGGTGGATCCAAGAAATCTTCAGTTCACACTTCATGCAGCCTTGTCTTACGACAACCTACTGTCATGTCACAATGACAAGCAACTTTCCTGTCACACTGATGTCAAAATGTCAGATGAAAAAGCAAAGCATTACTTACTTTCAGAGGAGCAGCGTGACACACACCATTGAGATCCACAAACAAAGCTGTGGATAGTTTCCTTGAAGCCAGAGCATAAAGAAAGAACAAATACAAATCCCGAAAACCAGGATCGAACCAGGGACTTTTAAATTTTCAGTCTAACGCTCTCCCAACTGAGATATTTCTGCAATTCACTAAACTTAATTATGTGGCACCATTGACAATTTACATGCATGTGACTCACAATTTTGACACTCAAAATGTACATATCAGCCAGTACGGGGATCGAAACCATGACCTTTGCATTACTAGCATCAGACTCTAACCAACTGAGCTAACCGGCCACTAGCTATTGGGTGCAATTGTTGAGATGCACTGAGCCTCTGCAAGTGCTGGCACATAAACTAACAAGTCAACCAAGAGCATAGCCTGACAAGACTGGACACTCTTTGTTGCTTCTTGCAGAAATTCCAAACAGCTGGGGAATTTGATCAATTGGTAGCATGCTATAGGTATTGGGATCGATGCCCGCATTCCCCAAAAACACATTTTTTTGTGGATCCAAGAAAGCTCCAGTTCACACTTCATGCAGCCTTGTCTTACGACAACCTACTGTCATGTCACAATGACAAGCAACTTTCCTGTCACACTGATGTCAAAATGTCAGATGAAAAAGCAAAGCATTACTTACTTTCAAAGGAGCAGCGTGACACACACCATTGAGATCCACAAAGAAAGCTGTGGATAGTTTCCTTGAAGCCAGAGCAGAAAGAAAGAACAAATCCAAATCCCGGGATCGAACCAGGGACTTTTAAATCTTCAGTCTAACGCTCTCCCAACTGAGCAATTTCAGCAATGCACTTAACTTAATTATGTGGCACCATTGACAATTTACATGCATGTGACTCACAATTTTGACAGTCTAAATGTACATATTAGCCAGTACGGGGATCGAACCCATGACCTTTGCATTATTAGCATCAGACTCTAACCAACTGAGCTAACCGGACACTAGCTATTGGGCGCATTTGGTTGAGATGCACTAAGCCTCTGCAAGTGCTGGCGCGTAAACTAACAAGTCAAACAAGAGCATAGCCTGACAAGACTGGACACTCTTGGTTGCTTCTTGCAGAAATTCCAAACAGCTGGGGAATTTGATCAATTGGTAGCATGCAATAGGTATTGGGATCGATGCCCGCATTCCCCAAAAACACATTTTTTTGTGGATCCAAGAAAGCTCAAGTTCGCACTTCATGCAGCCTTGTCTTACGACAACCTACTGTCATGTCACAATGACAAGCAACTTTCCTGTCACACTGATGTCAAACTGTCAGATGAAAAAGCAAAGCATTACTTACTTTCAAAGGAGCAGCGTGACACACACCATTGAGATCCACAAAGAAAGCTGTGGATAGTTTCCTTGAAGCCAGAGCATAAAGAAAGAACCAATACAAATCCCGAAAACCTGGATCGAACCAGGGACTTTTAAATCTTCAGTCTAACGCTCTCCCAACTGAGCAATTTCAGCAATGCACTTAACTTAATTATGTGGCACCATTGACAATTTACATGCATGTGACTCACAATTTTGACACTCAAAATGTACATATTAGCCAGTACAGGGATCGAACCCATGACCTTTGCATTACTAGCATCAGACTCTAACCAACTGAGCTAACCGGCCACTAGCTATTGGGTGCAATTGTTGAGATGCACTGAGCCTCTGCAAGTGCTGGCACGTAAACTAACAAGTCAACCAAGAGCATAGCCTGACAAGACTGGACACTCTTGGTTGCTTCTTGCAGAAATTCCAAACAGCTGGGGAATTTGATCAATTGGTAGCATGCTATAGGTATTGGGATCGATGCCCGCATTCCCCAAAAACAATTTTTTTTGTGCATCCAAGAAAGCTCCAGTTCACACTTCATGCAGCCTTGTCTTACGACAACCTACTGTCATGTAACAATGACTAGCAACTTTCCTGTCATACTGATGTCAAAATGTCAGATGAAAAAGCAAGACATTACTTACTTTCCGAGGAGCAGTGTGACACACACCATTGAGGACCACAACAAAGCTGGGGATAGTTTCCTTGAAGCCAGAGCATATAGAAAGAACAAAAACAAATGCCAAAAACCGGGATTGAACCAGAGACCATTAGATCTTCAGTCTAACACTCTCCCAACTGAGATATTTCTGCAATTCACTAAACTTAATTATGTGGCACCATTGACAATTTACATGCATGTGACTCACAATTTTGACACTCAAAATGTACATATTAGCCAGTACGGGGATCGAACCCATGACCCAGACCAAGACCAAGACCAAGACCCAGACTAAGACCAAGAACAAGACCAGACCAAGAACAAGACCAAGACAAGACAAGACCAAGACCAAAACCAGGCGGAAGGGTAGCCTAGTGGTTAGAGCGCTGGACTAGTAATTGAAAGGTTGCAAATTCAAACCCCCAAGCTGACAAAGTCTTGGTGTCTGGTTCTTGTCTGGGTCAAACAAAAGACCCACCAAACAAAACAAAAGACCCACCAAACCAAACAAAAGACCCAAACAAAAGACCCACCAAACAAAAGACCCACCAAACAAAAGAACCACCAAACAAAAGAACCACCAAACAAAAGACCCACCAAACAAAAGCCCACCAAACAAAAGCCCACCAAACAAAAGACCCAGACCACACCAAGACATTTTGACATCAGTGTGACAGGAAAGTTGCTTGTCATTGTTACATGACAGTAGGTTGTCGTAAGACAAAGCTGCATGAAGTGTGAACTACAGTTTTCTTGGATCCACAAAAAAAATGTGTTTTTGGGGAATGCGGGCATCGATCTTGGGTCTTGTCTGGGTCCTGGGTCCTGGGTCTGGGTCCTGGGTCTTGGGTCCTGGGTCCTGGGTCTTGGGTCTTGGGTCTTGGGTCTTGGGTCCTGGGTCCTGGGTCCTGGGTCTTGGGTCTTGGGTCTTGGGTCCTGGGTCTTGGGTCCTGGGTCCTGGGTCTGGGTCCTGGGTCTGGGTCCTGGGTCTTGTCTGGGTCCTGGGTCCTGGGTCTTGGGTCTTGGGTCTTGGGTCCTGGGTCCTGGGTCTTGGGTCCTGGGTCTTGGGTCCTGGGTCCTGGGTCTTGTCTGGGTCCTGGGTCTTGGGTCTTGTCTGGGTCCTGGGTCCTGGGTCCTGGGTCTTGGGTCTTGGGTCTTGGGTCCTGGGTCCTGGGTCCTGGGTCCTGGGTCCTGGGTCCTGGGTCTGGGTCCTGGGTCCTGGGTCCTGGGTCTTGGGTCTTGGGTCTTGTCTGGGTCCTGGGTCTTGGGTCTTGTCTGGGTCCTGGGTCCTGGGTCCTGGGTCTTGGGTCCTGGGTCTTGGGTCCTGGGTATGGGTCTGGGTCCTGGGTCCTGGGTCCTGGGTCTTGGGTCCTGGGTCCTGGGTCTTGGGTCTTGGGTCTTGGGTCCTGGGTCCTGGGTCTTGGGTCCTGGGTCCTGGGTCTTGGGTCTTGGGTCTTGGGTCTTGGGTCTTGGGTCTTGGGTCCTGGGTCCTGGGTCTTGGGTCCTGGGTCCTGGGTCTTGGGTCTTGGGTCCTGGGTCTTGGGTCCTGGGTCCTGGGTCTTGGGTCTTGGGTCTTGGGTCTTGGGTCTTGGGTCCTGGGTCCTGGGTCTTGGGTCCTGGGTCTTGGGTCCTGGGTCCTGGGTCTTGTCTGGGTCCTGGGTCTTGGGTCTTGTCTGGGTCCTGGGTCTGGGTCTTGGGTCCTGGGTCCTGGGTCTTGGGTCCTGGGTCCTGGGTCTTGGGTCTTGGGTCTTGGGTCTTGGGTCCTGGGTCCTGGGTCTTGGGTCCTGGGTCTTGGGTCCTGGGTCCTGGGTCTTGTCTGGGTCCTGGGTCTTGGGTCTTGTCTGGGTCCTGGGTCCTGGGTCCTGGGTCTTGGGTCTTGGGTCTTGGGTCCTGGGTCCTGGGACCTGGGTCCTGGGTCCTGGGTCCTGGGTCTGGGTCCTGGGTCCTGGGTCCTGGGTCTTGGGTCTTGGGTCTTGTCTGGGTCCTGGGTCTTGGGTCTTGTCTGGGTCCTGGGTCCTGGGTCCTGGGTCTTGGGTCCTGGGTCTTGGGTCCTGGGTATGGGTCTGGGTCCTGGGTCCTGGGTCCTGGGTCCTGGGTCTTGGGTCTTGGGTCCTGGGTCTTGGGTCCTGGGTCCTGGGTCCTGGGTCCTGGGTCCTGGGTCTGGGTCCTGGGTCCTGGGTCCTGGGTCCTGGGTCTTGGGTCCTGGGTCCTGGGTCTTGGGTCTTGGGTCTTGTCTGGGTCCTGGGTCTTGGGTCTTGTCTGGGTCCTGGGTCCTGGGTCCTGGGTCTTGGGTCTTGGGTCCTGGGTCTTGGGTCCTGGGTCTGGGTCTGGGTCCTGGGTCCTGGGTCCTGGGTCCTGGGTCCTGGGTCTTGGGTCTTGGGTCCTGGGTCCTGGGTCCTGGGTCTGGGTCTTGGGTCCTGGGTCCTGGGTCTTGGGTCTTGGGTCTTGTCTGGGTCCTGGGTCTTGGGTCTTGTCTGGGTCCTGGGTCCTGGGTCTTGGTCTTGGGTCCTGGGTCTTGGGTCCTGGGTCTGGGTCTGGGTCCTGGGTCCTGGGTCCTGGGTCCTGGGTCTTGGGTCTTGGGTCCTGGGTCCTGGGTCCTGGGTCTGGGTCTTGGGTCCTGGGTCCTGGGTCTTGGGTCTTGGGTCTTGTCTGGGTCCTGGGTCTTGGTCTTGTCTGGGTCCTGGGTCCTGGGTCCTGGGTCCTGGGTCTTGGGTCTTGTCTGGGTCCTGGGTCCTGGGTCCTGGTCCTGGGTCTTGGGTCTGGGTCTGGGTCCTGGGTCCTGGGTCCTGGGTCCTGGGTCCTGGGTCTTGGGTCTTTGGGTCCTGGGTCTTGGGTCCTGGGTCCTGGGTCCTGGGTCCTGGGTCCTGGGGTCCTGGGTCTGGGTCCTGGGTCCTGGGTCTTGGGTCCTGGGTCTTGGGTCTTGGGTCTTGGTCCTGGGTCCTGGGTCTTGGGTCCTGGGTCCTGGTCTTGGGTCCTGGGTCTTGGGTCTTGGGTCCTGGGTCTTGGGTCCTGGGTCCTGGGTCTTGGGTCTTGGGTCCTGGGTCCTGGGTCTTGGTCTTGGGTCCTGGGTCCTGGGTCTTGTCTGGGTCCTGGGTCTTGGGTCTTGTCTGGGTTCCTGGGTCCTGGGTCTGGGTCCTGGGTCTTGGGTCCTGGTCCTGGGTCTTGGGTCTTGGGTCTTGGGTCCTGGGTCCTGGGTCTTGGGTCCTGGGTCCTGGGTCTTGGGTCTTGGGTCTTGGGTCTTGGGTCTTGGGTCCTGGGTCCTGGGTCTTGGGTCCTGGGTCCTCGGTCTTGGGTCTTGGGTCCTGGGTCTTGGGTCCTGGGTCCTGGGTCCTGGTCTTGGGTCCTGGGTCTTGGGTCTTGGGTCCTGGGTCTTGGGTCCTGGGTCCTGGGTCTTGGGTCTTGGTCCTGGGTCCTGGGTCTTGGGTCTTGGGTCCTGGGTCCTGGGTCTTGTCTGGGTCCTGGGTCTTGGGTCTTGTCTGGGTCCTGGGTCCTGGGTCTGGGTCCTGGGTCTTGGGTCCTGGGTCCTGGGTCTTGGGTCTTGGGTCTTGGGTCCTGGGTCCTGGGTCTTGGGTCCTGGTCCTGGGTCTTGGGTCTTGGTCTTGGGTCTTGGGTCTTGGGTCTTGGGTCCTGGGTCCTGGGTCTTGGGTCCTGGGTCCTCGGTCTTGGGTCTTGGGTCCTGGGTCTTGGGTCCTGGGTCCTGGGTCTGGGTCTTGGGTCTTGGGTCTTGGGTCTTGGGTCCTGGGTCCTGGGTCTGGGTCCTGGGTCTTGGGTCCTGGGTCCTGGGTCTTGTCTGGGTCCGGTCTTGGGTCTTGTCTGGGTCCTGGGTCTGGGTCTGGGTCCTGGGTCCTGGGTCTTGGGTCCTGGGTCCTGGGTCTTGGGTCTTGGTCTTGGGTCCTGGGTCCTGGGTCTTGGGTCCTGGGTTCTTGGGTCCTGGGTCCTGGGTCTTGTCCTGGGTCCGTCTGGGTCTTGGGTCTTGGTCTTGGTCCTGGGTCCTGGGTCCTGGGTCCTGGGTCCTGGGTCTTGGGTCCTGGGTCCTGGGTCTTGGGTCTTGGTCTTGGGTCTTGGGTCCTGGGTCCTGGGTCTTGGGTCCTGGGTCCTGGGTCTTGGGTCCTGGGTCCTGGGTCTGGGTCCTGGGTCCCTGGGTCCTTGGGTCCTGGGTCTTGGGTCCTGGGTCTTGGGTCCTGGGTCCTGGGTCTGGGTCCTGGGTCCTGGGTCCTGGGTCCTGGTCCTGGGTCTTGGGTCTTGGGTCTTGGGTCCTGGGTCCTTGGGTCCTGGGTCCTGGGTCTTGGGTCTTGGGTCTTGGGTCTTGGGTCCTGGGTCCTGGGTCTTGGGTCCTGGGTCCTGGGTCTTGGGTCCTGGGTCTTGGGTCCTGGGTCCTGGGTCTTGGGTCTTGTCTGGGTCCTGGGTCTTGTCTGGGTCCTGGGTTCAGGGGGTCTGGGTCCTGGGTCCCTGGGTCCTGGGTCCTGGGTCTGGGTCCTGGGTCTTGGGTCCTGGGTCCTGGGTCCTGGGTCCTTGGGTCCTGGGTCTTGGGTCTTGGGTCTTGGGTCTTGGTCTTGGGTCTTGGGTCCTGGGTCCTGGGTCTTGGGTCCTGGGTCTTGGGTCGTGGGTCCTGGGTCTTGGGTCTTGGGTCTTGGGTCCTGGGTCCTGGGTCTTGGGTCCTGGGTCTTGGGTCCTGGTTCCTGGGTCTTGGGTCTTGGGTCCTGGGTCCTGGGTCTTGTCCTGGGTCCTGGGTCTTGTCTGGGTCCTGGGTCCTGGGTCTGGGTCCTGGGTCCTGGGTCTGGGTCCTGGGTCCTGGGTCTGGGTCCTGGGTCCTGGGTCCTGGGTCCCTGGGTTTTGGGTCCTGGGTCCTGGGTCTTGGGTCCTGGGTCTTGGGTCCTGGGTCCTGGTTCTTGGGTCTTGGGTCTTGGTCTTGGGTCTTGGGTCTTGGGTCCTTGGGTCCTGGGTCTTGGGTCCTGGGTCTTGGGTCCTGGGTCTGGTCCTGGGTCCTGGGTCTTGGGTCCGGGTCTTGGTCCTGGGTCTGGGTCCTGGGTCCTGGGTCTTCCTGGGTCCTGGGTCCTGGGTCTTGGGTCCTGGGTCTGGGTCCTGGTCCTGGGTCCTGGGTCCTGGGTCCTGGGTCTTGGTCTTGGGTCCTGGTCTGGGGTCCTGGGTCCTGGGTCTGGGTCCTGGGTCTTGGGTCCTGGTCTGGGTCCTGGGTCCTGGGTCCTGGGTCCTGGGTCCTGGGTCTTGGGTCCTGGGTCCTGGGTCTGGGTCCTGGGTCCTGGGTCCTGGGTCCTGGGTCCTGGGTCTTGGGTCTTGGGTCTTGGTCCTGGGTCTTGGTCCTGGGTCCTGGGTCTTGGGTCTTGGGTCTTGGGTCTTGGGTCCTGGGTCCTGGGTCTTGGGTCCTGGGTCTTGGGTCTGGGTCCTGGGTCTGGGTCTTGGTCTGGGTCCTTGGGTCTTGTCTGGGTCCTGGGTCCGGGTCTGGGTCCTGGGTCCTGGGTCTGGGTCCTGGGTCTTGGTCCTGGGTCTTGGGTCCTGGTCCTGGGTCCTGGGTCTTGGGTCTTGGGTCCTGGGTCTTGGGTCTTGGGTCTTGGGTCTTGGGTCTGGTCTGGGTCTGGGTCCTGGGTCTTGGGTCGTGGGTCCTGGGTCTTGGGTCTTGGGTCTTGGGTCCTTGGGTCCTGGGTCCTGGGTCTTGGGTCCTGGGTCTTGGGTCCTGGGTCCTGGGTCTTGGGTCTTGGGTCCTGGGTCCTGGGTCTTGTCTGGGTCCTGGGTCTTGTCTGGGTCCTGGGTCCTGGGTCTGGGTCCTGGGTCCTGGGTCTGGGTCCTGGGTCCTGGGTCTTGGGTCCTGGTCCTGGGTCCTGGGTCCTGGGTCTTGGGGTCCTGGGTCCTGGGGTCTTGGGTCCTGGGTCCTGGGTCTGGGTCCTGGTTCTGGGTCTGGTCTTGGGTCTTGGGTCTTGGGTCTTGGGTCTTGGGTCCTGGGTCCTGGGTCTGGGTCCTGGGTCTTGGGGTCCTGGGTCTGGGTCCTGGGTCTGGGTCTTGGGTCCTGGTCTTGGGTCCTGGGTCTTGGGTCCTGGGTCCTGGGTCCTGGTCCTGGGTCTTGGGTCCTGGGTCCTGGGTCCTGGGTCCTGGTCCTGGGTCCTGGTTCCTGGGTCCTGGGTCTGGGTCTTGGGTCCTGGGTCTGGGTCCTGGGTCCTGGGTCTTGGGTCCTGGGTCTGCCGGTCCTTGGGTCCTGGTCTGGGTCCTGGGTCCTGGGTCCTGGGTCTTGGGTCCTGGGTCTTGGGTCTGGGGTCTTGGGTCCTGGTCCTGGGTCTTGGGTCCTGGGTCCTGGGTCCTGGGTCTTGGGTCTTGGGTCTTGGGTCCTGGGTCTTGGGTCCTGGGTCCTGGGTCCTTGGTCTTGGGTCTTGGGTCTTGGGTCCTGGGTCCTGGGTCTTGGTCCTGGGTCTTGGGTCCTGGGTCCTGGGTCTTGGGTCTTGTCTGGTCCTGGGTCTTGTCTGGGTCCTGGGTCAGGGTCTGGGTCCTGGGTCCTGGGGTCTGGGTCCTGGGTCTTGGGGTCCTGGGTCTTGGGTCCTGGTCCTGGGTCCTGGTCCTGGGGCTTGGTCTGGTGGGTCCTGGGTCTTGGGTCCTGGGTCTGGGTCTGGTCTGGGTCTTGGGTCCTGGGTCCTGGGTCTTGGGTCTTGGGTCTTGGGTCCTGGGTCTCTGGGTCCTGGGTCTTGGGTCCTGGGTCTTGGGTCCTGGTCCGGTCTTGGTCTTGTGGTCCTGGGTCCTTGGTCTCTGTCTGGGTCCCTGGTCTTGTCGGTCCTGGGTCCTGGGTCCTGGGTCCTTGGGTCCTGGGTCTGGGTCCTGGTCCTGGTCTTGGGTCCTGGGTCTGGGTCCTGGTCTCTGGTCCTGGGTCTTGGGTCCTGGGTCCTGGGGTCTGGGTCCTGGGTCTTGGGTCCTGGGTCTGGGTCCTTGGGTCCTGGGTCTGGTCCTGGGTCTTGGGTCTTGGGTCCTGGGTCCTGGGTCTTGGGTCCTGGGTCTGGGTCTGGGTCCTGGGTCTGGGTCTGGGTCCTGGGTCTTGGGTCCTGGGTCTTGGTCCTGGGTCTTGGGTCCTGGGTCTTGGGTCCTGGGTCCTGGGTCTTGGGTCTTGGGTCCTGGGTCCTGGGTCTTGTCTGGGTCCTGGTCTTGTCTGGGTCTTGGCGTCCTGGGTCTGGGTCCTGGTCCTGGGTCCTGGGTCCTGGGTCCTGTGTCTTGGGTCCTGGGTCCTGGGTCCTGGGTCCTGGTTTGGGTCCTGGGTCCTGGGTTCTTGGGTCCTGGGTCTTGGGTCCTGGGTCCTGGGTCCTGGGTCTTGGGTCTTGGGTCTTGGGTCTTGGGTCTTGGGTCTTGGGTCCTGGGTCCTGGGTCTTGGGTCCTGGGTCTTGGGTCCTGGGTCTGGGTCCTGGTCCTGGGTCTTGGGTCCTGGGTCTGGGGGTCTTGGGTCTGGGTCCTGGGTCCTGGGTCCTGGTCCTGGGTCCTGGGTCTTGGGTCCTGGTCCTGGGTCCTGGGTCCTGGGTCCTGGGTCCTGGGTCCTGGGTCTGGGTCTTGGGTCTGGGTCTGGGTCCGGGTCCTGGGTCTGGTCCTGGGTCTGGGTCCTGGGTCTGGGTCCTGGGTCCTGGGTCCTGGGGTCCTGGGTCCTGGGTCTTGGGTCCTGGGTCCTGGGTCTGGGTCCTTGGGTCCTGGGTCCTGGGTCCTGGGTCCTGGGTCTGGGGTCTTGGGTCTTGGGTCCTGGGTCTTGGGTCCTGGGTCTTGGTCCTGGGTCTTGGTCCTGGGTCTTGGGGTTCCTGGGTCCTGTGTCTGGGTCTGGGTCTTGGGTCCTGGGTCCTGGGTCTTGGGTCTGTCTGGGGTCCTGGGTCTTGTCTGGGTCCTGGGTCAGGGGTCTGGGTCCTGGGTCCTGGGTCTGGGTCCTGGGTCTTGGGTTCCTGGGTCTTGTGGTCCTGGGTCCTGGG
>NW_022265008.1:0-19674 GCF_002021735.2 Oncorhynchus kisutch | reverse complement strand
CAGCAAAAATTGGACATCCAGAGTGCATCAAACATGATTTAGAGCTTGTTTATGGAAAAGTGCTTATTTCTGCATTTCAATGTTGTAACTTGCTGAAAACAGTCTACAGTGTTTTCATAAATCTCGATAAACATAAAAAAAATTTTTTATCCAGAGTGCATCAAACATGATTTAGAGCTTGTTTATGGAAAAGTGCTTATTTCTGCATTTCAATGTCAACTTGCTGAAAACTGTCCACGCGTTCATTTCATCTCAACTAGACACAGCACAGCAAAAATTGGATCCAGAGTGCATCAAACATGATTTAGAGCTTGTTTATGGAAAAGTGCTTATTTCTGCATTTCAATGTTGTAACTTGCTGAAAACAGTCTACGTGTTTTCATAACATCTCGAATAAACATAACAAAAAATTTTTTATCCAGAGTGCATTCAAATGATTTAGAGCTTGTTTATGGAAAAGTGCTTATTTCTGCATTTCAATGTTGCAACTTGCTGAAAACTGTCCACGGCGTTCATTTCATCTCAACTAGACACAGCAAGCAAAAATTGGACATCCAGAGTGCATCAAACATGATTTAGAGCTTGTTTATGGAAAAGTGCTTATTTCTGCATTTCAATGTTGTAACTTGCTGAAAACTGTCCACGTGTTCATTTCATCTCAACTAGACAGCACAGCAAAAATTGGACATCCAGAGTGCATCAAACATGATTTAGAGCTTGTTTATGGAAAAGTGCTTATTTCTGCATTTCAATGTTGCAACTTGCTGAAAACTGTCCACGGCGTTCATTTCATCTCAACTAGACACAGCACAGCAAAAATTGGACATCCAGAGTGCATCAAACATGATTTAGAGCTTGTTTATGGAAAAGTGCTTATTTCTGCATTTCAATGTTGTAACTTGCTGAAAACAGTCTACAGTGTTTTCATAACATCTCGAATAACATAACAAAACATTTTTTTATCCAGAGTGCTTCAAACATGATTTAGAGCTTGTTTATGGAAAAGTGCTTATTTCTGCATTTCAATGTTGCAACTTGCTGAAAACTGTCCACGGCGTTCATTTCATCTCAACTAGACACAGCACAGCAAAATTGGACATCCAGAGTGCATCAAACATGATTTAGAGCTTGTTTATGGAAAAGTGCTTATTTCTGCATTTCAATGTTGTAACTTGCTGAAAAGTCTACAGTGTTTTCATAAATCTCGAATAAACATAACAAAATTTTTTTATCCAGAGTGCTTCAAACATGATTTAGAGCTTGTTTATGGAAAAGTGCTTATTTCTGCATTTCAATGTTGCAACTTGCTGAAAACTGTCCACGGCGTTCATTTCATCTCAACCTAGACAGCACAGCAAAAATTGGACATCCAGAGTGCATCAAACATGATTTAGAGCTTGTTTATGGAAAAGTGCTTATTTCTGCATTTCAATGTTGTAACTTGCTGAAAAGTCTACAGTGTTTTCATAACATCTCGAATAAACATAACAAAAACATTTTTTTATCCAGAGTGCTTCAAACATGATTTAGAGCTTGTTTATGGAAAAGTGCTTATTTCTGCATTTCAATGTTGCAACTTGCTGAAAACTGTCCACGGTTCATTTCATCTCAACTAGACACAGCACAGCAAAAATTGGACATCCAGAGTGCATCAAACATGATTTAGAGCTTGTTTATGGAAAAGTGCTTATTTCTGCATTTCAATGTTGTAACTTGCTGAAAACAGTCTACAGTGTTTTCATAACATCTCGAATAAACATAACAAAAAATTTTTTATCCAGAGTGCTTCAAACATGATTTAGAGCTTGTTTATGGAAAAGTGCTTATTTCTGCATTTCAATGTTGCAACTTGCTGAAAACTGTCCACGGCGTTCATTTCATCTCAACCTAGACACAGCACAGCAAAAATTGGACATCCAGAGTGCATCAAACATGATTTAGAGCTTGTTTATGGAAAAGTGCTTATTTCTGCATTTCAATGTTGCAACTTGCTGAAAACTGTCCACGGCGTTCATTTCATCTCAACCTAGACACAGCACAGCAAAAATTGGATATCCAGAGTGCATCAAACATGATTTAGAGCTTGTTTATGGAAAAGTGCTTATTTCTGCATTTCAATGTTGTAACTTGCTGAAAACAGTCTACAGTGTTCATAACATCTCGAATAAACATAACAAAAATTTTATCCAGAGTGCTCAAACATGATTTAGAGCTTGTTTATGGAAAAGTGCTTATTTCTGCATTTCAATGTTGCAACTTGCTGAAAACTGTCCACGGCGTTCATTTCATCTCAACTAGACACAGCACAGCAAAAATTGGATATCCAGAGTGCATCAAACATGATTTAGAGCTTGTTTATGGAAAAGTGCTTATTTCTGCATTTCAATGTTGTAACTTGCTGAAAACAGTCTACAGTGGTTTTCATAACATCTCGAATAAACATAACAAAACATTTTTTTTATCCAGAGTGCTTCAAACATGATTTAGAGCTTGTTTATGGAAAAGTGCTTATTTCTGCATTTCAATGTTGCAACTTGCTGAAAACTGTCCACGGCGTTCATTTCATCTCAACCTAGACACAGCACAGCAAAAATTGGATATCCAGAGTGCATCAAACATGATTTAGAGCTTGTTTATGGAAAAGTGCTTATTTCTGCATTTCAATGTTGCAACTTGCTGAAAACTGTCCACGGCGTTCATTTCATCTCAACCTAGACACAGCACAGCAAAAATTGGACATCCAGAGTGCATCAAACATGATTTAGAGCTTGTTTATGGAAAAGTGCTTATTTCTGCATTTCAATGTTGTAACTTGCTGAAAACAGTCTACAGTGTTTTCATAACATCTCGAATAAACATAACAAAAATTTTTTTATCCAGAGTGCTTCAAACATGATTTAGAGCTTGTTTATGGAAAAGTGCTTATTTCTGCATTTCAATGTTGCAACTTGCTGAAAACTGTCCACGGCGTTCATTTCATCTCAACTAGACACAGCACAGCAAAAATTGGAATCCAGAGTGCATCAAACATGATTTAGAGCTTGTTTATGGAAAAGTGCTTATTTCTGCATTTCAATGTTGCAACTTGCTGAAAACAGTCTACAGTGTTTTCATAACATCTCGAATAAACATAACAAAAACATTTTTTATCCAGAGTGCTTCAAACATGATTTAGAGCTTGTTTATGGAAAAGTGCTTATTTCTGCATTTCAATGTTGCAACTTGCTGAAAACTGTCCACGGCGTTCATTTCATCTCAACCTAGACACAGCACAGCAAAAATTGGACATCCAGAGTGCATCAAACATGATTTAGAGCTTGTTTATGGAAAAGTGCTTATTTCTGCATTTCAATGTTGTAACTTGCTGAAAACAGTCTACAGTGTTTTCATAACATCTCGAATAAACATAACAAAAATTTTTTTATCCAGAGTGCTTCAAACATGATTTAGAGCTTGTTTATGGAAAAGTGCTTATTTCTGCATTTCAATGTTGCAACTTGCTGAAAACTGTCCACGGCGTTCATTTCATCTCAACCTAGACACAGCACAGCAAAATTGGATATCCAGAGTGCATCAAACATGATTTAGAGCTTGTTTATGGAAAAGTGCTTATTTCTGCATTTCAATGTTGCAACTTGCTGAAAACTGTCCACGGTTTCATTTCATCTCAACTAGACACAGCACAGCAAAATTGGACATCCAGAGTGCATCAAACATGATTTAGAGCTTGTTTATGGAAAAGTGCTTATTTCTGCATTTCAATGTTGTAACTTGCTGAAAACAGTCTACAGTGTTTTCATAACATCTCGAATAAACATAACAAAACATTTTTTTATCCAGAGTGCTTCAAACATGATTTAGAGCTTGTTTATGGAAAAGTGCTTATTTCTGCATTTCAATGTTGCAACTTGCTGAAAACTGTCCACGGGTTCATTTCATCTCAACTAGACACAGCACAGCAAAAATTGGACATCCAGAGTGCATCAAACATGATTTAGAGCTTGTTTATGGAAAAGTGCTTATTTCTGCATTTCAATGTTGTAACTTGCTGAAAACAGTCTACAGTGTTTTCATAACATCTCGAATAAACATAACAAAAATTTTTTTATCCAGAGTGCTTCAAACATGATTTAGAGCTTGTTTATGGAAAAGTGCTTATTTCTGCATTTCAATGTTGCAACTTGCTGAAAACTGTCCACGGCGTTCATTTCATCTCAACCTAGACACAGCACAGCAAAAATTGGACATCCAGAGTGCATCAAACATGATTTAGAGCTTGTTTATGGAAAAGTGCTTATTTCTGCATTTCAATGTTGTAACTTGCTGAAAACAGTCTACAGTGTTTTCATAACATCTCGAATAAACATAACAAAACATTTTTTTATCCAGAGTGCTTCAAACATGATTTAGAGCTTGTTTATGGAAAAGTGCTTATTTCTGCATTTCAATGTTGCAACTTGCTGAAAACTGTCCACGGCGTTCATTTCATCTCAACCTAGACACAGCACAGCAAAATTGGACATCCAGAGTGCATCAAACATGATTTAGAGCTTGTTTATGGAAAAGTGCTTATTTCTGCATTTCAATGTTGTAACTTGCTGAAAGTCTACAGTGTTTTCATAACATCTCGAATAAACATAACAAAAACATTTTTTATCCAGAGTGCTTCAAACATGATTTAGAGCTTGTTTATGGAAAAGTGCTTATTTCTGCATTTCAATGTTGCAACTTGCTGAAAACTGTCCACGGGTTCATTTCATCTCAACTAGACACAGCACAGCAAAAATTGGACATCCAGAGTGCATCAAACATGATTTAGAGCTTGTTTATGGAAAAGTGCTTATTTCTGCATTTCAATGTTGTAACTTGCTGAAAACAGTCTACAGTGTTTTCATAACTCTCGAATAACATAACAAACATTTTTTTATCCAGAGTGCTTCAAACATGATTTAGAGCTTGTTTATGGAAAAGTGCTTATTTCTGCATTTCAATGTTGCAACTTGCTGAAAACTGTCCACGGCGTTCATTTCATCTCAACTAGACACAGCACAGCAAAAATTGGACATCCAGAGTGCATCAAACATGATTTAGAGCTTGTTTATGGAAAAGTGCTTATTTCTGCATTTCAATGTTGTAACTTGCTGAAAACGTCTACAGTGTTTCATAACATCTCGAATAAACATAACAACATTTTTTTATCCAGAGTGCTTCAAACATGATTTAGAGCTTGTTTATGGAAAAGTGCTTATTTCTGCATTTCAATGTTGCAACTTGCTGAAAACTGTCCACGGCGTTCATTTCATCTCAACCTAGACACAGCACAGCAAAAATTGGACATCCAGAGTGCATCAAACATGATTTAGAGCTTGTTTATGGAAAAGTGCTTATTTCTGCATTTCAATGTTGTAACTTGCTGAAAACAGTCTACAGTGTTTTCATAACATCTCGAATAAACATAACAAACATTTTTTTATCCAGAGTGCTCAAACATGATTTAGAGCTTGTTTATGGAAAAGTGCTTATTTCTGCATTTCAATGTTGCAACTTGCTGAAAACTGTCCACGGGTTCATTTCATCTCAACTAGACACAGCACAGCAAAAATTGGACATCCAGAGTGCATCAAACATGATTTAGAGCTTGTTTATGGAAAAGTGCTTATTTCTGCATTTCAATGTTGTAACTTGCTGAAAACAGTCTACAGTGTTTCATAACATCTCGAATAAACATAACAAAAATTTTTTTATCCAGAGTGCTTCAAACATGATTTATGGAAAAGTGCTTATTTCTGCATTTCAATGTTGCAACTTGCTGAAAACTGTCCACGGCGTTCATTTCATCTCAACTAGACAGCACAGCAAAAATTGGACATCCAGAGTGCATCAAACATGATTTAGAGCTTGTTTATGGAAAAGTGCTTATTTCTGCATTTCAATGTTGTAACTTGCTGAAAACAGTCTACAGTGTTTTCATAACATCTCGAATAAACATAACAAAAACATTTTTTATCCAGAGTGCTTCAAACATGATTTAGAGCTTGTTTATGGAAAAGTGCTTATTTCTGCATTTCAATGTTGCAACTTGCTGAAAACTGTCCACGTGTTCATTTCATCTCAACTAGACACAGCACAGCAAAAATTGGATATCCAGAGTGCATCAAACATGATTTAGAGCTTGTTTATGGAAAAGTGCTTATTTCTGCATTTCAATGTTGCAACTTGCTGAAAACTGTCCACGGCGTTCATTTCATCTCAACTAGACACAGCACAGCAAAAATTGGACATCCAGAGTGCATCAAACATGATTTAGAGCTTGTTTATGGAAAAGTGCTTATTTCTGCATTTCAATGTTGTAACTTGCTGAAAACAGTCTACAGTGTTTTCATAACATCTCGAATAAACATAACAAAAACATTTTTTTATCCAGAGTGCTTCAAACATGATTTAGAGCTTGTTTATGGAAAAGTGCTTATTTCTGCATTTCAATGTTGCAACTTGCTGAAAACTGTCCACGGCGTTCATTTCATCTCAACTAGACACAGCACAGCAAAAATTGGACATCCAGAGTGCATCAAACATGATTTAGAGCTTGTTTATGGAAAAGTGCTTATTTCTGCATTTCAATGTTGTAACTTGCTGAAAACAGTCTACAGTGTTTTCATAACATCTCGAATAACATAACAAAAACATTTTTTTATCCAGAGTGCATCAAACATGATTTAGAGCTTGTTTATGGAAAAGTGCTTATTTCTGCATTTCAATGTTGCAACTTGCTGAAAACTGTCCACGGGTTCATTTCATCTCAACCTAGACACAGCACAGCAAAATTGGACATCCAGAGTGCATCAAACATGATTTAGAGCTTGTTTATGGAAAAGTGCTTATTTCTGCATTTCAATGTTGTAACTTGCTGAAAACAGTCTACAGTGTTTTCATAACATCTCGAATAAACATAACAAAAACATTTTTTTTCCAGAGTGCTTCAAACATGATTTAGAGCTTGTTTATGGAAAAGTGCTTATTTCTGCATTTCAATGTTGCAACTTGCTGAAAACTGTCCACGGGTTCATTTCATCTCAACCTAGACACAGCACAGCAAAATTGGATATCCAGAGTGCATCAAACATGATTTAGAGCTTGTTTATGGAAAAGTGCTTATTTCTGCATTTCAATGTTGCAACTTGCTGAAAACTGTCCACGGGTTCATTTCATCTCAACTAGACACAGCACAGCAAAAATTGGACATCCAGAGTGCATCAAACATGATTTAGAGCTTGTTTATGGAAAAGTGCTTATTTCTGTATTTCCATGTTGCATCTTGCTGAAAACTGTCCACAATGTTCAGTTCATCTCAAATAAGACAGCACAGCAAAAATTGGCAATCCAGAGTGCATCAAACATGATTTAGAGCTTGTTTATGGAAAAGTGCTTATTTCTGCATTTCAATGTTGTAACTTGCTGAAAACAGTCTACAGTGTTTTCATAACATCTCGAATAAACATAACAAAAACATTTTTTTATCCAGAGTGCTTCAAACATGATTTAGAGCTTGTTTATGGAAAAGTGCTTATTTCTGCATTTCAATGTTGCAACTTGCTGAAAACTGTCCACGTGTTCATTTCATCTCAACCTAGACACAGCACAGCAAAATTGGACATCCAGAGTGCATCAAACATGATTTAGAGCTTGTTTATGGAAAAGTGCTTATTTCTGCATTTCAATGTTGTAACTTGCTGAAAACAGTCTACAGTGTTTTCATAACATCTCGAATAAACATAACAAAAACATTTTTTTATCCAGAGTGCTTCAAACATGATTTAGAGCTTGTTTATGGAAAAGTGCTTATTTCTGCATTTCAATGTTGCAACTTGCTGAAAACTGTCCACGGCGTTCATTTCATCTCAACCTAGACACAGCACAGCAAATTGGACATCCAGAGTGCATCAAACATGATTTAGAGCTTGTTTATGGAAAAGTGCTTATTTCTGCATTTCAATGTTGCAACTTGCTGAAAACTGTCCACGGTTCATTTCATCTCAACCTAGACACAGCACAGCAAAAATTGGACATCCAGAGTGCATCAAACATGATTTAGAGCTTGTTTATGGAAAAGTGCTTATTTCTGCATTTCAATGTTGTAACTTGCTGAAAACAGTCTACAGTGTTTTCATAACATCTCGAATAAACATAACAAAACATTTTTTTATCCAGAGTGCTTCAAACATGATTTAGAGCTTGTTTATGGAAAAGTGCTTATTTCTGCATTTCAATGTTGCAACTTGCTGAAAACTGTCCACGGGTTCATTTCATCTCAACTAGACACAGCACAGCAAAAATTGGACATCCAGAGTGCATCAAACATGATTTAGAGCTTGTTTATGGAAAAGTGCTTATTTCTGCATTTCAATGTTGCAACTTGCTGAAAACTGTCCACAGTGTTTCATAACATCTCAATAAACATCAACAAACATTTTTTATCCAGAGTGCATCAAACATGATTTAGAGCTTGTTTATGGAAAAGTGCTTATTTCTGCATTTCAATGTTGCAACTTGCTGAAAACTGTCCACGTGTTCATTTCATCTCACCTAGACACAGCACAGCAAAAATTGGACATCCAGAGTGCATCAAACATGATTTAGAGCTTGTTTATGGAAAAGTGCTTATTTCTGCATTTCAATGTTGCAACTTGCTGAAAACTGTCCACGGTTTCATTTCATCTCAACTAGACACAGCACAGCAAAATTGGACATCCAGAGTGCATCAAACATGATTTAGAGCTTGTTTATGGAAAAGTGCTTATTTCTGCATTTCAATGTTGTAACTTGCTGAAAACAGTCTACAGTGTTTTCATAACATCTCGAATAAACATAACAAAAACATTTTTTATCCAGAGTGCTTCAAACATGATTTAGAGCTTGTTTATGGAAAAGTGCTTATTTTGCATTTCAATGTTGCAACTTGCTGAAAACTGTCCACGGGTTCATTTCATCTCAACTAGACACAGCACAGCAAAAATTGGACATCCAGAGTGCATCAAACATGATTTAGAGCTTGTTTATGGAAAAGTGCTTATTTCTGCATTTCAATGTTGTAACTTGCTGAAAACAGTCTACAGTGTTTTCATAACATCTCGAATAAACATAACAAAACATTTTTTATCCAGAGTGCATCAAACATGATTTAGAGCTTGTTTATGGAAAAGTGCTTATTTCTGCATTTCAATGTTGCAACTTGCTGAAAACTGTCCACGGTGTTCATTTCATCTCAACCTAGACACAGCACAGCAAAAATTGGACATCCAGAGTGCATCAAACATGATTTAGAGCTTGTTTATGGAAAAGTGCTTATTTCTGCATTTCAATGTTGTAACTTGCTGAAAACAGTCTACAGTGTTTTCATAACATCTCGAATAAACATAACAAAACATTTTTTTATCCAGAGTGCTTCAAACATGATTTAGAGCTTGTTTATGGAAAAGTGCTTATTTCTGCATTTCAATGTTGCAACTTGCTGAAAACTGTCCACGGGTTCATTTCATCTCAACCTAGACACAGCACAGCAAAAATTGGACATCCAGAGTGCATCAAACATGATTTAGAGCTTGTTTATGGAAAAGTGCTTATTTCTGCATTTCAATGTTTAACTTGCTGAAAACTGTCACGGGTTCATTTCATCTCAACTAGACACAGCACAGCAAAAATTGGACATCCAGAGTGCAACAAACATTATTTAGAGCTTGTTTATGGAAAAGTGCTTATTTCTGCATTTCAATGTTGCAACTTGCTGAAAACTGTCCACGGCGTTCATTTCATCTCAACCTAGACACAGCACAGCAAAAATTGGACATCCAGAGTGCATCAAACATGATTTAGAGCTTGTTTATGGAAAAGTGCTTATTTCTGCATTTCATTGTTGTAACTTGCTGAAAACAGTCTATAGTGTTTTCATAACATCTCGAATAAACATAACAAAAACATTTTTTTATCCAGAGTGCTTCAAACAAGATTTAGAGCTTGTTTATGGAAAAGTGCTTATTTCTGCATTTCAATGTTGCAACTTGCTGAAAACTGTCCACGGCGTTCATTTCATCTCAACTAGACACAGCACAGCAAAAATTGGACATCCAGAGTGCATCAAACATGATTTAGAGCTTGTTTATGGAAAAGTGCTTATTTCTGCATTTCAATGTTGTAACTTGCTGAAAACAGTCTACAGTGTTTTCATAACATCTCGAATAAACATAACAAAAACATTTTTTATCCAGAGTGCTTCAAACATGATTTAGAGCTTGTTTATGGAAAAGTGCTTATTTCTGCATTTCAATGTTGCAACTTGCTGAAAATGTCCACGGTGTTCATTTCATCTCAACTAGACACAGCACAGCAAAAATTGGACATCCAGAGTGCATCAAACATGATTTAGAGCTTGTTTATGGAAAAGTGCTTATTTCTGCATTTCAATGTTGCAACTTGCTGAAAACTGTCCACGGCTTCATTTCATCTCAACTAGACACAGCACAGCAAAAATTGGACATCCAGAGTGCATCAAACATGATTTAGAGCTTGTTTATGGAAAAGTGCTTATTTCTGCATTTCAATGTTGTAACTTGCTGAAAACAGTCTACAGTGTTTTCATAACATCTCGAATAAACATACAAAAAAATTTTTTATCCAGAGTGCTTCAAACATGATTTAGAGCTTGTTTATGGAAAAGTGCTTATTTCTGCATTTCAATGTTGCAACTTGCTGAAAACTGTCCACGGCGTTCATTTCATCTCAACCTAGACACAGCACAAAAATTGGACATCCAGAGTGCATCAAACATGATTTAGAGCTTGTTTATGGAAAAGTGCTTATTTCTGCATTTCAATGTTGTAACTTGCTGAAAACAGTCTACAGTGTTTTCATAACATCTCGAATAAACATAACAAAAACATTTTTTATCCAGAGTGCTTCAAACATGATTTAGAGCTTGTTTATGGAAAAGTGCTTATTTCTGCATTTCAATGTTGCAACTTGCTGAAAACTGTCCACGGGTTCATTTCATCTCAACCTAGACACAGCACAGCAAAAATTGGACATCCAGAGTGCATCAAACATGATTTAGAGCTTGTTTATGGAAAAGTGCTTATTTCTGCATTTCAATGTTGCAACTTGCTGAAAACAGTCTACAGTGTTTCATAACATCTCGAATAAACATAACAAAAACATTTTTTATCCAGAGTGCTTCAAACATGATTTAGAGCTTGTTTATGGAAAAGTGCTTATTTCTGCATTTCAATGTTGCAACTTGCTGAAAACTGTCCACGGCGTTCATTTCATCTCAACTAGACACAGCACAGCAAAAATTGGACATCCAGAGTGCATCAAACATGATTTAGAGCTTGTTTATGGAAAAGTGCTTATTTCTGCATTTCAATGTTGCAACTTGCTGAAAACTGTCCACGGTGTTCATTTCATCTCAACTAGACACAGCACAGCAAAAATTGGACATCCAGAGTGCATCAAACATGATTTAGAGCTTGTTTATGGAAAAGTGCTTATTTCTGCATTTCAATGTTGCAACTTGCTGAAAACAGTCTACAGTGTTTCATAACATCTCGAATAAACATAACAAAAACATTTTTTTATCCAGAGTGCTTCAAACATGATTTAGAGCTTGTTTATGGAAAAGTGCTTATTTCTGCATTTCAATGTTGCAACTTGCTGAAAACTGTCCACGGCGTTCATTTCATCTCAACTAGACACAGCACAGCAAAAATTGGACATCCAGAGTGCATCAAACATGATTTAGAGCTTGTTTATGGAAAAGTGCTTATTTCTGCATTTCAATGTTGTAACTTGCTGAAAACAGTCTACAGTGTTTTCATAACATCTCGAATAAACATAACAAAAAAATTTTTATCCAGAGTGCTTCAAACATGATTTAGAGCTTGTTTATGGAAAAGTGCTTATTTCTGCATTTCAATGTTGCAACTTGCTGAAAACTGTCCACGGCGTTCATTTCATCTCAACTAGACACAGCACAGCAAAAATTGGACATCCAGAGTGCATCAAACATGATTTAGAGCTTGTTTATGGAAAAGTGCTTATTTCTGCATTTCAATGTTGAACTTGCTGAAAACAGTCTACAGTGTTTTCATAACATCTCGAATAAACATAACAAAAAATTTTTTATCCAGAGTGCATCAAACATGATTTAGAGCTTGTTTATGGAAAAGTGCTTATTTCTGCATTTCAATGTTGCAACTTGCTGAAAACTGTCCACGGTGTTCATTTCATCTCAACTAGACACAGCACAGCAAAATTGGACATCCAGAGTGCATCAAACATGATTTAGAGCTTGTTTATGGAAAAGTGCTTATTTCTGCATTTCAATGTTGTAACTTGCTGAAAACAGTCCACAGTGTTTTCATACATCTCGAATAACATAACAAACAAAATTTTATCCAGAGTGCATCAAACATGATTTAGAGCTTGTTTATGGAAAAGTGCTTATTTCTGCATTTCAATGTTGCAACTTGCTGAAAACTGTCCACGGGTTCATTTCATCTCAACCTAGACACAGCACAGCAAAAATTGGACATCCAGAGTGCATCAAACATGATTTAGAGCTTGTTTATGGAAAAGTGCTTATTTCTGCATTTCAATGTTGCAACTTGCTGAAAACAGTCTCACAGTGTTCATAACATCTCGAATAAACATAACAAAAATTTTTTATCCAGAGTGCTTCAAACATGATTTAGAGCTTGTTTATGGAAAAGTGCTTATTTCTGCATTTCAATGTTGCAACTTGCTGAAAACTGTCCACGGCGTTCATTTCATCTCAACCTAGACACAGCACAGCAAAAATTGGACATCCAGAGTGCATCAAACATGATTTAGAGCTTGTTTATGGAAAAGTGCTTATTTCTGCATTTCAATGTTGTAACTTGCTGAAAACAGTCTACAGTGTTTTCATAACATCTCGAATAAACATAACAAAAAAATTTTTTATCCAGAGTGCTTCAAACATGATTTAGAGCTTGTTTATGGAAAAGTGCTTATTTCTGCATTTCAATGTTGCAACTTGCTGAAAACTGTCCACGGCGTTCATTCATCTCAACCTAGACACAGCACAGCAAAAATTGGACATCCAGAGTGCATCAAACATGATTTAGAGCTTGTTTATGGAAAAGTGCTTATTTCTGCATTTCAATGTTGCAACTTGCTGAAAACAGTCCACGGTGTTCATTTCATCTCAACTAGACACGCACAGCAAAAATTGGATATCCAGAGTGCATCAAACATGATTTAGAGCTTGTTTATGGAAAAGTGCTTATTTCTGCATTTCAATGTTGCAACTTGCTGAAAACTGTCCACGGGTTCATTTCATCTCAACTAGACACAGCACAGCAAAAATTGGACATCCAGAGTGCATCAAACATGATTTAGAGCTTGTTTATGGAAAAGTGCTTATTTCTGCATTTCAATGTTGTAACTTGCTGAAAACAGTCTACAGTGTTTCATAACATCTCGAATAAACATAACAAAAACATTTTTTATCCAGAGTGCTTCAAACATGATTTAGAGCTTGTTTATGGAAAAGTGCTTATTTCTGCATTTCAATGTTGCAACTTGCTGAAAACTGTCCACGGCGTTCATTTCATCTCAACCTAGACACAGCACAGCAAAAATTGGACATCCAGAGTGCATCAAACATGATTTAGAGCTTGTTTATGGAAAAGTGCTTATTTCTGCATTTCAATGTTGCAACTTGCTGAAAACTGTCCACGGGTTCATTTCATCTCAACCTAGACACAGCACAGCAAAAATTGACATGTGTATAAGAGCCAGAGTGCATCAAACATGATTTAGAGCTTGTTTATGGAAAAGTGCTTATTTCTGCATTTCAATGTTGTAACTTGCTGAAAACAGTCTACAGTGTTTTCATAACATCTCGAATAAACATAACAAAAAATTTTTTATCCAGAGTGCTTCAAACATGATTTAGAGCTTGTTTATGGAAAAGTGCTTATTTCTGCATTTCAATGTTGCAACTTGCTGAAAACTGTCCACGGCGTTCATTTCATCTCAACTAGACACAGCACAGCAAAAATTGGACATCCAGAGTGCATCAAACATGATTTAGAGCTTGTTTATGGAAAAGTGCTTATTTCTGCATTTCAATGTTGTAACTTGCTGAAAACAGTCCACAGTGTTTTCATACATCTCGAATAAACATAACAAAAACATTTTTTATCCAGAGTGCTTCAAACATGATTTAGAGCTTGTTTATGGAAAAGTGCTTATTTCTGCATTTCAATGTTGCAACTTGCTGAAAACTGTCCACGGCGTTCATTTCATCTCAACCTAGACACAGCACAGCAAAAATTGGACATCCAGAGTGCATCAAACATGATTTAGAGCTTGTTTATGGAAAAGTGCTTATTTCTGCATTTCAATGTTGTAACTTGCTGAAAACAGTCCACAGGTTTTCATTAACATCTCGAATAAACAGCACAAAAAATTTTTTATCCAGAGTGCATCAAACATGATTTAGAGCTTGTTTATGGAAAAGTGCTTATTTCTGCATTTCAATGTTGCAACTTGCTGAAAAATGTCCACGGCGTTCATTTCATCTCAACCTAGACACAGCACAGCAAAAATTGGATATCCAGAGTGCATCAAACATGATTTAGAGCTTGTTTATGGAAAAGTGCTTATTTCTGCATTTCAATGTTGTAACTTGCTGAAAACAGTCTACAGTGTTTCATAACATCTCGACTATAACATAACAAAAAACATTTTTTTCCAGAGTGCTTCAAACATGATTTAGAGCTTGTTATATGGAAAAGTGCTTATTTCTGCATTTCAATGTTGCAACTTGCTGAAAACTGTCCACGGCGTTCATTCATCTCAACTAGACACAGCACAGCAAAAATTGGACATCCAGAGTGCATCAAACATGATTTAGAGCTTGTTTATGGAAAAGTGCTTATTTCTGCATTTCAATGTTGTAACTTGCTGAAAACAGTCTACAGTGTTTCATTAAATCTCGAACTAAACAACAACAAAAATTTTTTTATCCAGAGTGCTTCAAACATGATTTAGAGCTTGTTTATGGAAAAGTGCTTATTTCTGCATTTCAATGTTGCAACTTGCTGAAAACTGTCCACGGGTTCATTTCATCTCAACCTAGACACAGCACAGCAAAAATTGGACATCCAGAGTGCATCAAACATGATTTAGAGCTTGTTTATGGAAAAGTGCTTATTTCTGCATTTCAATGTTGCAACTTGCTGAAAACTGTCCACGGTTCATTTCATCTCAACTAGACACAGCACAGCAAAAATGGACATCCAGAGTGCATCAAACATGATTTAGAGCTTGTTTATGGAAAAGTGCTTATTTCTGCATTTCAATGTTGTAACTTGCTGAAAACAGTCTACAGTGTTTCATAACATCTCGAATAAACATAACAAAAACATTTTTTTATCCAGAGTGCTTCAAACATGATTTAGAGCTTGTTTATGGAAAAGTGCTTATTTCTGCATTTCAATGTTGCAACTTGCTGAAAACTGTCCACGGCGTTCATTTCATCTCAACCTAGACACAGCACAGCAAAAATTGGAATCCAGAGTGCATCAAACATGATTTAGAGCTTGTTTATGGAAAAGTGCTTATTTCTGCATTTCAATGTTGTAACTTGCTGAAAACTCTACAGTGTTTTCATAACATCTCGAATAAACATAACAAAAACATTTTTTTATCCAGAGTGCTTCAAACATGATTTAGAGCTTGTTTATGGAAAAGTGCTTATTTCTGCATTTCAATGTTGCAACTTGCTGAAAACTGTCCACGCGTTCATTTCATCTCAACCTAGACACAGCACAGCAAAAATTGGAATCCAGAGTGCATCAAACATGATTTAGAGCTTGTTTATGAAAAGTGCTTATTTCTGCATTTCAATGTTGCAACTTGCTGAAAACAGTCTACAGTGTTTTCATAACATCTCGAATAAACATAACAAAAACATTTTTTTATCCAGAGTGCTTCAAACATGATTTAGAGCTTGTTTATGGAAAAGTGCTTATTTCTGCATTCTGTTTCAATGTTGCAACTTGCTGAAAACTGTCCACGGGTTCATTTCATCTCAACCTAGACACAGCACAGCAAAAATTGGACATCCAGAGTGCATCAAACATGATTTAGAGCTTGTTTATGGAAAAGTGCTTATTTCTGCATTTCAATGTTGTAACTTGCTGAAAACAGTCTACAGTGTTTTCATAACATCTCGAATAAACATACAACAAAACATTTTTTATCCAGAGTGCATCAAACATGATTTAGAGCTTGTTTATGGAAAAGTGCTTATTTCTGCATTTCAATGTTGCAACTTGCTGAAAACTGTCCACGGCGTTCATTTCATCTCAACCTAGACACAGCACAGCAAAAATTGGACATCCAGAGTGCATCAAACATGATTTAGAGCTTGTTTATGGAAAAGTGCTTATTTCTGCATTTCAATGTTGCAACTTGCTGAAAACTGTCCACGGTGTTCATTTCATCTCAACCTAGACACAGCACAGCAAAAATTGGACATCCAGAGTGCATCAAACATGATTTAGAGCTTGTTTATGGAAAAGTGCTTATTTCTGCATTTCAATGTTGAACTTGCTGAAAACTGTCACGTGTTCATTTCATCTCAACTAAACAGCACAGCAAAAATTGGACATCCAGAGTGCATCAAACATGATTTAGAGCTTGTTTATGGAAAAGTGCTTATTTCTGCATTTCAATGTTGCAACTTGCTGAAAACTGTCCACGGTGTTCATTTCATCTCAACCTAGACACAGCACAGCAAAATTGACATCCAGAGTGCATCAAACATGATTTAGAGCTTGTTTATGGAAAAGTGCTTATTTCTGCATTTCAATGTTGCAACTTGCTGAAAACTGTCCACGGGTTCATTTCATCTCAACCTAGACACAGCACAGCAAAAATTGGACATCCAGAGTGCATCAAACATGATTTAGAGCTTGTTTATGGAAAAGTGCTTATTTCTGCATTTCAATGTTGCAACTTGCTGAAAACAGTCCACAGTGTTTTCATAACATCTCGAATAAACATAACAAACATTTTTTATCCAGAGTGCTTCAAACATGATTTAGAGCTTGTTTATGGAAAAGTGCTTATTTCTGCATTTCAATGTTTGCAACTTGCTGAAAACTGTCCACGGCGTTCATTTCATCTCAACCTAGACACAGCACAGCAAAAATGGACATCCAGAGTGCATCAAACATGATTTAGAGCTTGTTTATGGAAAAGTGCTTATTTCTGCATTTCAATGTTGTAACTTGCTGAAAACAGTCTACAGTGTTTCATAACATCTCGAATAAACATAACAAAAAAAAATTTTTTTATCCAGAGTGCTTCAAACATGATTTAGAGCTTGTTTATGGAAAGTGCTTATTTCTGCATTTCAATGTTGCAACTTGCTGAAAACTGTCCACGGTTCATTTCATCTCAACCTAGACACAGCACAGCAAAAATTGGACATCCAGAGTGCATCAAACATGATTTAGAGCTTGTTTATGGAAAAGTGCTTATTCTCTGCATTTCAATGTTGCAACTTGCTGAAAACAGTCCACGTGTTTTCATAATCTCGAATAAACAAACAAAACATGTTTTTATCCAGAGTGCATCAAACATGATTTAAGCTTGTTTATGGAAAAGTGCTTATTTCTGCATTTCAATGTTGCAACTTGCTGAAAACGTCCACATGTTCATTTCATCTCAACCTAGACACAGCACAGCAAAAATGGACATCCAGAGTGCATCAAACATGATTTAGAGCTTGTTTATGGAAAAGTGCTTATTTCTGCATTTCAATGTTGCAACTTGCTGAAAACAGTCCACAGTGTTTTCATACAATCTCGAAATAACATAACAAAAACATTTTTTATCCAGAGTGCTTCAAACATGATTTAGAGCTTGTTTATGGAAAAGTGCTTATTTCTGCATTTCAATGTTGCAACTTGCTGAAAACTGTCCACGGCGTTTCATTTCATCATCAACTAGACACAGCACAAGCAAAATTGGACATCCAGAGTGCATCAAACATGATTTAGAGCTTGTTTTGGAAAAGTGCTTATTTCTGCATTTCAATGTTGCAACTTGCTGAAACAGTCTACAGTGTTTTCATACATCTCGAATAAACATAACAAAACATTTTTTATCCAGAGTGCTTCAAACATGATTTAGAGCTTGTTTATGGAAAAGTGCTTATTTCTGCATTTCAATGTTGCAACTTGCTGAAAACTGTCCACGGTGTTCATTTCATCATCTCAACCTAGACACAGCACAGCAAAAATTGGACATCCAGAGTGCATCAAACATGATTTAGAGCTTGTTTATGGAAAAGTGCTTATTTCTCCTTGCATTTCAATGTTTTAACTGCTGAAAACAGTCTACAGTGTTTTTCATAACATCTCGAATAAACATAACAAAAACATTTTTTTATCCAGAGTGCTTCAAACATGATTTAGAGCTTGTTTATGGAAAGTGCTTATTTTTCTGCATTTCAATGTTTGCAACTTGCTGAAAACTGTCCACGGGTCATTTCAATCTCAACTCAACCTAGACACAGCACAGCAAAATTGGACATCCAGAGTGCATCAACATGATTTAGAGCTTGTTTATGGAAAAGTGCTTATTTCTGCTTTCATTTCAATGTTGTAACTTGCTGAAAACAGTCCACGTGTTTTCATAACTCTCGACACATAACAGCAAAATTTTTTATCCAGAGTGCATCAAACATGATTTAGAGCTTGTTTTATGGAAAAGTGCTTATTTCTGCATTTCAATGTTGCAACTTGCTGAAAACTGTCCACGTGTGTTCATTCATCTCAACTAGACACAGACAGCAAAAATTGGACATCCAGAGTGCATCAAACATGATTTAGAGCTTGTTTATGAAAAGTGCTTATTTCTGCATTTCAATGTTGCAACTTGCTGAAAACTGTCCACAGTGTTTTCATTTCATCTCAATAAAACATAACAAAAAATTGGATATCCAGAGTGCATCAAACATGATTTAGAGCTTGTTTATGGAAAAGTGCTTATTTCTGCATTTCAATGTTGTCAACTTGCTGAAAACTGTCCACGGCGTTCATTTCATCTCAACCTAGACACAGCACAGCAAAAATTGGACATCCAGAGTGCATCAAACATGATTTAGAGCTTGTTTATGGAAAAGTGCTTATTTCTGCATTTCAATGTTGTAACTTGCTGAAAACAGTCTACAGTGTTTTCATCTGTCTCTTATACACATAACAAAAACATTTTTTTATCCAGAGTGCTTCAAACATGATTTAGAGCTTGTTTATATGGAAAAGTGCTTATTTCTGCATTTCAATGTTGCAACTTGCTGAAAACTGTCCACGGCGTTCATTTCATCTCAACCTAGACACAGCACAGCAAAAATTGGATATCCAGAGTGCATCAAACATGATTTAGAGCTTGTTTATGGAAAAGTGCTTATTTCTGCATTTCAATGTTGCAACTTGCTGAAAACTGTCCACGCGGTTCATTTCATCTCAACCTGACACAGCACAGCAACATTGGATATCCAGAGTGCATCAAACATGATTTATAGAGCTTGTTTATGGAAATGCTTATTTCTTTCTTTCTGCA
>NW_022265007.1:0-19682 GCF_002021735.2 Oncorhynchus kisutch | reverse complement strand
TTGTCCCCAACCTGGGTCTTTGTTAATAGAACAAACTCTTTGTCCCAACCTGGGTCTTTGTTTTTTAGGACTAGAACAACTCTTGTCCCCAACCTGGGTCTTTGTTTAATAGAACAACTCTTTGTCCCCAACCTGGGTCTTTGTTTATAGGATAGAACAACTCTTTGTCCCCAACCTGGGTCTTTGTTATTAGGACTAGAACAACCTTTGTCCCAACCTGGGTCTTTGTTTTTTAGGACTAGAACAACACTTTGTCCCCAACCTGGGTCTTTGTTTATTAGGACACACTCTTTGTCCCCAACCTGGGTCTTTGTTTAATAGAACAACTCTTTGTCCCCAACCTGGGTCTTTGTTAATAGACTAAAACTCTTTGTCCCCAACCTGGGTCTTTGTTTATAGAACAACTCTTTGTCCCCAACCTGGGTCTTTGTTTATAGAACAACTCTTGTCCCCAACCTGGGTCTTTGTTTTTGGCTAGAACAACTCTTTGTCCCCAACCTGGGTCTTTGTTTATTAGGACTAGAACAACTCTTTGTCCCACCTGGGTCTTTGTTTATTAGGACTAGAACAACTCTTTGTCCCCAACCTGGGTCTTGTTTAATAGGACTAGAACAACTCTTTGTCCCCAACCTGGGTATTTGTTTAATAGAACAACTCTTGTCCCCAACTGGGTCTTTGTTTAATAGAACAAATCTTTGTCCCCAACCTGGGTCTTTTTTAATAGAACAACTCTTTGTCCCCACCTGGGTCTTTGTTGTTTAGGACTAGAACAACTTTGTCCCCAACCTGGGTCTTTGTTATTAGGAGGACAACTCTTTGTCCCCAACCTGGGTCTTTGTTTATTAGGACTAGAACAACTCTTTGTCCCCAACCTGGGTCTTTGTTTAATAGGACTAGAACAACTCTTTGTCCCCAACCTGGGTCTTTGTTTAATAGGACTAGACCTCTTTGTCCCAACCTGGGTCTTTGTTTAATAGGACTAGGACAACTCTTTGTCCCCAACCTGGGTCTTTGTTTAATAGAACAACTCTTTGTCCCCAACCTGGGTCTTTGTTTAATAGAACAACTCTTTGTCCCCAACCTGGGTCTTTGTTTATTAGGACTAGGACAACACTTTGTCCCCAACCTGGGTCTTTGTTTAACTAGAACAACTCTTTGTCCCCAACTGGGTCTTTGTTAATAGAACAACTCTTTGTCCCCAACCTGGGTCTTTGTTTATAGAACAACTCTTTGTCCCCAACCTGGGTCTTTGTATTAGGACTAGAACAACTCTTGTCCCCAACCTGGGTCTTTGTTATTAGGACTAGAACAACTCTTGTCCCCAACTGGGTCTTTGTTTATAGGGACAACTCTTTGTCCCCAACCTGGGTCTTTGTTAATAGAACAAACAACTTTGTCCCCAACCTGGGTCTTTGTTTAATTTAGAACAACTCTTGTCCCCAACCTGGGTCTTTGTATTAATAGAACAACTCTTTGTCCCCAACCTGGGTCTTTGTTTAGGACTAGAACAACACTTTGTCCCCAACCTGGGTCTTTGTTATTAGGACTAGACAACTTTGTCCCCAACCTGGGTCTTTGTTTATTAGGACTAGAACAACTCTTTGTCCCCAACCTGGGTCTTTGTTATTAGGACTAGACAACTCTTTGTCCCCAACCTGGGTCTTTGTTTAATAGATAGAACAACTCTTTGTCCCCAACCTGGGTCTTTGTTTAATGAGAACAACTCTTTGTCCCCAACCTGGGTCTTTGTTTAATAGAACAAACTCTTTGTCCCCAACCTGGGTCTTTGTTTTTGGACTAGAACAACTCTTTGACCCAACCTGGGTCTTTGTTTATTAGGACTAGAACAACACTTTGTCCCCAACCTGGGTCTTTGAATATTAGGCTAGAACAACACTTTGTCCCCAACCTGGGTCTTTGTTTATTAGGACTAGAACAACCTTTGTCCCCAACCTGGGTCTTTGTTTAATAGAACAACTCTTGTCCCAACCTGGGTCTTTGTTATTAGGACTAGAACAACCTTTGTCCCAACCTGGGTCTTTGTTTAATAGAACAACTCTTTGTCCCCAACCTGGGTCTTTGTTTATTAGGACTAGAACAATCTTGTCCCAACCTGGGTCTTTGTTTATAGGACTAGAACAACTCTTTGTCCCCAACCTGGGTCTTTGTTTATAGGACTAGAACAACACTTTGTCCCCAACCTGGGTCTTTGTTTATTAGGACTAGGACAACACTTTGTCCCCAACCTGGGTCTTTGTTAATAGAACAACTCTTTGTCCCCAACCTGGGTCTTTGTTTAATAGAACAACTCTTTGTCCCCAACCTGGGTCTTTGTTTATTAGAACAACTCTTGTCCCCACCTGGTCTTTGTTTAATAGGACTAGAACAACTCTTTGTCCCCAACCTGGGTCTTTGTTTATTAGGACTAGGACAACTTTGTCCCCAACCTGGGTCTTTGTTTATTAGGGCTAGAACAACTCTTTGTCCCCAACCTGGGTCTTTGTTTATTAGACTAGAACAACTCTTTGTCCCAACCTGGGTCTTTGTTTAAGGACTAGGCAACTCTTTGTCCCCAACCTGGGTCTTTGTTTAACTAGAACAACTCTTTGTCCCCAACCTGGGTCTTTGTGTTAATAGAACAACTCTTTGTCCCCACCTGGGTCTTTTTTAATAGAACAACTCTTTGTCCCCAACCTGGGTCTTTGTTTAATAGAACAACTCTTTGTCCCCAACCTGGGTCTTTGTTTATTAGGACTAGAACAACACTTTGACCCAACCTGGGTCTTTGGTATTAGGACTAGAACAACTCTTTGTCCCAACCTGGGTCTTTGTTTATTAGGACTAGAACAACACTTTGTCCCCAACTGGGTCTTTGTTTATAGACTAGACCAACCTTTGTCCCCAACCTGGGTCTTTGTTAATAGACTAGGACAACTCTTTGTCCCCAACCTGGGTCTTTGTTTAATAGAACAACTCTTTGTCCCCAACCTGGGTTTTGTTTAATAGAACAACTCTTGTCCCAACCTGGGTCTTTGTTTATTAGGACTAGGACAACACTTTGTCCCCAACCTGGGTCTTTGTTTGTTTATTAGGACTAGAACAACACTTGTCCCCAACCTGGGTCTTTGTTTATAGAACAACTCTTTGTCCCCAACCTGGGTCTTTGTTTAATAGAACAACACTTTGTAACCCAACTGGGTCTTTGTTTAATAGAACAACTCTTTGTCCCCAACCTGGGTCTTTGTTTATTAGGACTAGAACAACTCTTTGACCCCAACCTGGGTCTTTGTTTAATAGAACAACTCTTTGTCCCCAACTGGGTCTTTGTTAATGATAGAACAACTCTTTGTCCCCAACCTGGGTCTTTGTTTATTAGGACTAGGACACATTTGTCCCCAACCTGGGTCTTTGTTATAGGAATAGAAAACTCTTTGTCCCCAACCTGGGTCTTTGTTTAATAGAACAACTCTTTGTCCCCAACCTGGGTCTTTGTGTTCAATAGAACAACTTTGTCCCCAACCTGGGTCTTTGTTTAATAGAACAACTCTTTGTCCCCAACCTGGGTCTTTGTTTATTAGGACTAGAACAACTCTTTGACCCCAACCTGGGTCTTGTTATTAGGACTAGAACAACACTTTGTCCCCAACCTGGGTCTTTGTTTATTAGGACTAGAACAACTCTTTGTCCCCAACCTGGGTCTTTGTTTATTAGGACTAGACCAACTCTTTGTCCCCAACCTGGGTCTTTGTTTATAGAACAACTCTTTGTCCCCAACCTGGGTCTTGTTATTAGGACTAGACAACTCTTTGTCCCCAACCTGGGTCTTTGTTTAATAGAACAACTCTTGTCCCCAACCTGGGTCTTTGTTTATTAGGACTAGAACAAACTCTTTGTCCCCAACCTGGGTTTGTTTATTAGGACTAGAACAACCCTTTGTCCCCAACCTGGGTCTTGTTTATTAGGACTAGAACAACTCTTTGTCCCAACCTGGGTCTTTGTTATTAGGACTAGAACAACTCTTTGTCCCCAACCTGGGTCTTTGTTTAATAGAACAACTCTTTGTCCCCAACCTGGGTCTTTGTTAATAGAACAACTCTTTGTCCCCAACCTGGGTCTTTGTTATTAGAACAACTCTTTGTCCCCAACCTGGGTCTTTGTTATAGGACTAGAACAACTCTTTGTCCCCAACCTGGGTCTTTGTTATTAGGCTAGAAAACACTTTGTCCCCAACTGGGTCTTTGTTTATTAGGACTAGGAAACACTTGTCCCCAACCTGGGTCTTTGTTTATAGGACTAGAACAACTCTTGTCCCCAACCTGGGTCTTTGTTTATTAGGACTAGAACAACTCTTTGTCCCCAACCTGGGTCTTTGTTTAATAGAACAACTCTTTGTCCCCAACCTGGGGTTTGTTCAATAGAACAACTCTTTGTCCCAACCTGGGTCTTTGTTTAATAGAACAACTCTTTGTCCCCAACCTGGGTCTTTGTTTATAGGACTAGGACAACTCTTTGACCCCAACCTGGGTCTTTGTTTTAGGACTAGAACAACACTTTGTCCCCAACCTGGGTCTTTGTTATTAGGACTAGAACAACAACTTTGTCCCCAACCTGGGTCTTTGTTTAATAGAACAACTCTTTGTCCCCAACCTGGGTCTTTGTTTATTAGGACTAGAACAACCTTTGTCCCAACCTGGGTCTTTGTTTAATAGAACAACTCTTGTCCCCAACCTGGGTCTTTGTTTAATAGAACAACTTTGTCCCAACCTGGGTCTTTGTTTAATAGAACAATCTTTGTCCCCAACTGGGTCTTTGTTATTAGGACTAGAACAACACTTTGTCCCCAACCTGGGTCTTTGTTTAATGAGAACAACTCTTTGTCCCAACCTGGGTCTTTGTTTATTAGGACTAGAAAAACTTGTCCCCAACCTGGGTCTTTGTTTATTAGAACAACTCTTTGTCCCCAACCTGGGTCTTTGTTTAATAGGACTAGAACAACTCTTTGTCCCAACTGGGTCTTTGTTTATTAGGACTAGGACAACACTTTGTCCCCAACCTGGGTCTTTGTTATTAGGACTAGAACAACTCTTTGTCCCCAACCTGGGTTTGTTATTAATAGAACAAATTTGTCCCCACCTGGGTCTTTGTTTAATAGAACAACTCTTTGTCCCCAACTGGGTCTTTGTTGATAGAACAACTTTGTCCCCAACCTGGGTCTTTGTTTAATAGGACTAGAACAACTCTTTGTCCCCAACCTGGGTCTTTGTTTATTAGGACTAGACAACACTTTGTCCCCAACCTGGGTCTTTGTTTATTAGGACTAGAACACTCTTTGTCCCCAACCTGGGTCTTTGTTTAATAGAACAACTCTTTGTCCCCAACCTGGGTCTTTGTTTAATAGAACAACTCTTTGTCCCCAACCTGGGTCTTTGTTTAATAGAACAACTCTTTGTCCCCAACCTGGGTCTTTGTTTATTAGGACTAGAACAACTCTTTGTCCCCAACCTGGGTCTTTGTTTAATAGACACAACTCTTTGTCCCCAACCTGGGTCTTTGTTTAATAGAACAACTCTTTGTCCCCAACCTGGGTCTGTTTATAGGACTAGAACAACTCTTGTCCCCAACCTCTTTGTTTATTAGGACTAGGACAACTCTTTGTCCCCAACCTGGGTCTTTGTTTATAGGACTAGAACAACTCTTTGTCCCAACCTGGGTCTTTGTTTATAGAACAACTCTTTGTCCCCAACCTGGGTCTTTGTTTATTAGGACTAGAACAACTCTTTGTCCCCAACCTGGGTCTTTGTTTAATAGAACAACTCTTTGTCCCCAACCTGGGTCTTTGTTAATAGGACTAGAACAACTCTTTGTCCCCAACCTGGGTCTTTGTTATTAGGACTAGAACAACTCTTTGTCCCCAACCTGGGTCTTTGTTTATTAGGACTAGAACAACACTTTGTCCCCAACCTGGGTCTTTGTTTAATAGAACAACTCTTTGTCCCCAACCTGGGTCTTTGTTTATTAGGACTAGAAACAACTTGTCCCAACCTGGGTCTTTGTTTATTAGAACAACTCTTTGTCCCCAACCTGGGTCTTTGTTTATTAGGACTAGAACAACTCTTTGTCCCCAACCTGGGTCTTTGTTTATTAGGACTAGAACAACACTTTGTCCCCAACCTGGGTCTTTGTTTATAGGACTAGGACAACTCTTTGTCCCCAACCTGGGTCTTTGTTTAATAGAACAACTCTTTGTCCCCAACCTGGGTCTTTGTTTAATAGAACAACTCTTTGTCCCCAACCTGGGTCTTTGTTTATAGAACAACTCTTTGTCCCCAACCTGGGTCTTTGTTTATTAGGACTAGAACAACACTTTGTCCCCAACCTGGGTCTTTGTTTATTAGGACTAGAACAACACTTTGTCCCCAACCTGGGTCTTTGTTTAATAGAACAACTCTTTGTCCCCAACCTGGGTCTTTGTTAATAGAACAACTCTTTGTCCCCAACCTGGGTCTTTGTTTAATAGAAACAACTCTTGTCCCAACCTGGTCTTTGTTTATTAGGACTAGAACAACACTTTGTCCCCAACCTGGGTCTTTGTTTAATAGAACAACTCTTTGTCCCCAACCTGGGTCTTTGTTTAATAGAACAACTCTTTGTCCCCAACCTGGGTCTTTGTTTATTAGGACTAGAACAACTCTTTGTCCCCAACCTGGGTCTTTGTTTATTAGGACTAGAACAACTCTTTGTCCCCAACCTGGGTCTTTGTTTATTAGGACAACTCTTTGTCCCCAACCTGGGTCTTTGTTAATAGGACTAGAACAACTCTTTGTCCCCAACCTGGGTCTTTGTTTATTAGGACTAGAACAACACTTTGTCCCCAACCTGGGTCTTTGTTAATAGAACAACTCTTTGTCCCCAACCTGGGTCTTTGTTTATTAGGACTAGAACAAACTCTGACCCCAACCTGGGTCTTTGTTTATTAGAACAACTCTTGGTCCCTAACCTGGGTCTTTGTTCAATAGGACTAGAACAACTCTTTGTCCCCAACCTGGGTCTTTGTTTATTAGGACTAGGACAACACTTTGACCCCAACCTGGGTCTTTGTTTATTAGGACTAGAACAACACTTTGTCCCCAACCTGGGTCTTTGTTTATTAGGACTAGAACAACACTTTGTCCCCAACCTGGGTCTTTGTTTAATAGAACAACTCTTTGTCCCCAACCTGGGTCTTTGTTTATTAGGACTAGAACAACACTTTGTCCCCAACCTGGGTCTTTGTTTAATAGAACAACTCTTTGTTCCCAACCTGGGTCTTTGTTTAATAGAACAAATCTTTATCCCCAACCTGGGTCTTTGTTTAATAGAACAACTCTTTGTCCCCAACCTGGGTCTTTGTTTATTAGGACTAGAACAACACTTTGTCCCCAACCTGGGTCTTTGTTTAATAGAACAACTCTTTGTCCCCAACCTGGGTCTTTGTTATTAGGACTAGAACAACTCTTTGACCCCAACCTGGGTCTTTGTTTATTAGAACAACTCTTGGTCCCAACCTGGGTCTTTGTTCAATAGGACTAGAACAACTCTTTGTCCCCAACCTGGGTCTTTGTTATTAGGACTAGGACAACACTTTGTCCCCAACCTGGGTCTTTGTTTATTAGGACTAGGAACAACTCTTTGTCCCCAACCTGGGTCTTTGTTTAATAGAACAACTCTTTGTCCCCAACCTGGGTCTTTGTTCAATAGAACAACTCTTTGTCCCCAACCTGGGTCTTTGTTTGATAGAACAACTCTTGGTCCCTAACCTGGGTCTTTGTTCAATAGGACTAGAACAACTCTTTGTCCCAACCTGGGTCTTTGTTTATTAGGACTAGAACAACACTTTGTCCCCAACCTGGGTCTTTGTTTATTAGGACTAGACAACTCTTTGTCCCCAACCTGGGTCTTTGTTTAATAGAACAACTCTTTGTCCCCAACCTGGGTCTTTGTTTAATAGAACAACTCTTTGTCCCCAACCTGGGTCTTTGTTTAATAGAACAACTCTTTGTCCCCAACCTGGGTCTTTGTTTATTAGGACTAGAACAACACTTTGTCCCCAACCTGGGTCTTTGTTTAATAGAACAACTCTTTGTCCCCAACCTGGGTCTTTGTTTAATAGAACAACTCTTTGACCCCAACCTGGGTCTTTGTTTATAGGACTAGAACACTCTTTGTCCCCAACCTGGGTCTTTGTTTATTAGGACTAGAACAACTCTTTGTCCCCACCTGGGTCTTTGTTTATTAGGACTAGAACATCTCTTTGTCCCCAACCTGGGTCTTTGTTTATTAGGACAACTCTTTGTCCCCAACCTGTTTCTTGTCTAATAGGACTAGAACAACTCTTTGACCCCAACCTGGGTCTTTGTTTATTAGGACTAGAACAACACTTTGTCCCCAACCTGGGTCTTTGTTTAATAGAACAACTCTTGGTCCCCAACCTGGGTCTTTGTTTATTAGGACTAGAACAACTCTGACCCCAACCTGGGTCTTTGTTTATTAGAACAACTCTTGGTCCCTAACCTGGGTCTTTGTTCAATAGGACTAGAACAACTCTTTGTCCCCAACCTGGGTCTTTGTTTATTAGGACTAGGACAACACTTTGACCCCAACCTGGGTCTTTGTTTTATTAGGACTAGAACAACACTTTGTCCCCAACTGGGTCTTTGTTTATTAGGACTAGAACAACACTTTTGTCCCCAACCTGGGTCTTTGTTAATAGAACAACTCTTTGTCCCCAACCTGGGTCTTTGTTTATTAGGACTAGAACAACACTTTGTCCCCAACCTGGGTCTTTGTTTAATAGAACAACTCTTTGTTCCCAACCTGGTCTTTGTTTAATAGAACAAATCTTATCCCCAACCTGGGTCTTTGTTTAATAGAACAACTCTTTGTCCCCAACCTGGGTCTTTGTTTATTAGGACTAGAACAACACTTTGTCCCCAACCTGGGTCTTTGTTTAATAGAACAACTCTTGGTCCCCAACCTGGGTCTTTGTTTATTAGAACAACTCTTGGTCCCTAACCTGGGTCTTTGTTCAATAGGACTAGAACAACTCTTTGTCCCCAACCTGGGTCTTTGTTTATTAAGACTAGGACAACACTTTGTCCCCAACCTGGGTCTTTGTTTATTAGGACTAGGACAACTCTTTGTCCCCAACCTGGGTCTTTGTTTAATAGAACAACTCTTTGTCCCCAACCTGGGTCTTTGTTCAATAGAACAACTCTTTGTCCCCAACCTGGGTCTTTGTTTGATAGAACAACTCTTGGTCCCTAACCTGGGTCTTTGTTCAATAGGACTAGAACAACTCTTTGTCCCCAACCTGGGTCTTTGTTTATTAAGACTAGGACAACACTTTGTCCCCAACCTGGGTCTTTGTTTATTAGGACTAGGACAACTCTTTGTCCCCAACCTGGGTCTTTGTTTAATAGAACAACTCTTTGTCCCCAACCTGGGTCTTTGTTCAATAGAACAACTCTTTGTCCCCAACCTGGGTCTTTGTTTAATAGAACAACTCTTTGTCCCCAAGCTTGGTCTTTGTTTATTAGGACTAGAACAACACTTTGTCCCCAACCTGGGTCTTTGTTTAATAGAACAACTCTTTGTAACCAACCTGGGTCTTTGTTTAATAGAACAACTCTTTGACCAAAACCTGGGACTTTGTTTAATAGGACTAGAACAACTCTTTGTCCCCAACCTGGGTCTTTGTTATTAGGACTAGGACAACACTTTGTCCCCAACCTGGGTCTTTGTTTATTAGGACTAGGACAACACTTTGTAACCAACCTGGGTCTTTGTTTATTAGAACATCTCTTAGACCCCAACCTGGGTCTTTGTTTATTAGGACTAGAACAACTCTTTGACCCCAACCTGGGTCTTTGTTTATTAGAACAACTCTTGGTCCCTAACCTGGGTCTTTGTTCAATAGGACTAGAACAACTCTTTGTCCCCAACCTGGGTCTTTGTTTATTAGGACTAGGACAACTCTTTGTCCCCAACCTGGGTCTTTGTTTATTAGGACTAGAACAACACTTTGTCCCCAACCTGGGTCTTTGTTTAATAGAACAACTCTTGGTCCCCAACCTGGGTCTTTGTTTATTAGGACTAGAACAACTCTGACCCCAACCTGGGTCTTTGTTTATTAGAACAACTCTTGGTCCCTAACCTGGGTCTTTGTTCAATAGGACTAGAACAACTCTTTGTCCCCAACCTGGGTCTTTGTTTATTAAGACTAGGACAACACTTTGTCCCCAACCTGGGTCTTTGTTTATTAGGACTAGGACAACTCTTTGTCCCCAACCTGGGTCTTTGTTTAATAGAACAACTCTTTGTCCCCAACCTGGGTCTTTGTTCAATAGAACAACTCTTTGTCCCCCAACCTGGGTCTTTGTTTGATAGAACAACTCTTTGTCCCCAACCTGGGTCTTTGTTTATTAGGACTAGAACAACACTTTGTCCCCAACCTGGGTCTTTGTTTATTAGGACTAGAACAACACTTTGTCCCCAACCTGGGTCTTTGTTTAATAGAACAACTCTTTGTAACCAACCTGGGTCTTTGTTTAATAGAACAACTCTTTGACCAAAACCTGGGACTTTGTTTAATAGGACTAGAACAACTCTTTGTCCCCAACCTGGGTCTTTGTTTATTAGGACTAGAACATCTCTTTGTCCCCAACCTGGGTCTTTGTTTATTAGGACAACTCTTTGTCCCCAACCTGTTTCTTTGTCTAATAGGACTAGAACAACTCTTTGACCCCAACCTGGGTCTTTGTTTATTAGGACTAGGACAACACTTTGTCCCCAACCTGGGTCTTTGTTTATTAGGACTAGGACAACACTTTGTAACCAACCTGGGTCTTTGTTTATTAGAACATCTCTTAGACCCCAACCTGGGTCTTTGTTATTAGGACTAGAACAACTCTTTGACCCCAACCTGGGTCTTTGTTTATTAGAACAACTCTTGGTCCCTAACCTGGGTCTTTGTTCAATAGGACTAGAACAACTCTTTGTCCCCAACCTGGGTCTTTGTTTATTAGGACTAGGACAACACTTTGTCCCCAACCTGGGTCTTTGTTTATTAGGACTAGGACAACTCTTTGTCCCCAACCTGGGTCTTTGTTTAATAGAACAACTCTTTGTCCCCAACCTGGGTCTTTGTTCAATAGAACAACTCTTTGTCCCCAACCTGGGTCTTTGTTTAATAGAACAACTCTTTGTCCCCAACCTGGGTCTTTGTTTATTAGGACTAGGACAACACTTTGACCCCAAACCTGGGTCTTTGTTTATTAGGACTAGAACAACACTTTGTCCCCAACCTGGGTCTTTGAATATTAGGGCTAGAACAACACTTTGTCCCCAACCTGGGTCTTTGTTTATTCGGACTAGACCTACCCTTTGTCCCGAACCTGGGTCTTTGTTTAATAGAACAACTCTTTGTCCCCAACCTGGGGTCTTTGTTTATTAGGACTAGAACAACTCTTTGTCCCCAACCTGGGTCCTTTGTTTAATAGAACAACTCTTTGTCCCCAACCTGGGTCTTTGTTTATTAGGACTAGAACAACTCTTTGTCCCCAACCTGGGTCTCTGTTTATTAGGACTAGAACAACACTTTGTCCCCAACCTGGGTCTTTGTTTATTAGGACTAGAACAACACTTTGTCCCCAACCTGGGTCTTTGTTTATTAGGACTAGGACAACACTTTGACCCCAACATGGGTCTTTGTTTATTAGGATTAGGACAACACTTTGACACCAACCTGGGTCTTTGTTTAATAGAACAACTCTTTGTCCCCAACCTGGGTCTTTGTTTATTAGGACTAGGACAACACTTTGTCCCCAACCTGGGTCTTTGTTTAATAGAACAACTCTTTGTCCCCAACCTGGGTCTTTGTTTATTAGGACTAGAACAACTCTTTGTCCCCAACCTGGGTCTCTGTTTATTAGGACTAGAACAACACTTTGTCCCCAACCTGGGTCTTTGTTTATTAGGACTAGAACAACACTTTGTCCCCAACCTGGGTCTTTGTTTATTAGGACTAGGACAACACTTTGACCCCAACATGGTTCTTTGTTTATTAGGACTAGGACAACACTTTGACCCCAACCTGGGTCTTTGATTATTAGGATTAGGACAACACTTTGACACCAACCTGGGTCTTTGTTTAATAGAACAACTCTTTGTCCCCAACCTGGGTCTTTGTTTATTAGGACTAGGACAACACTTTGTCCCCAACCTGGGTCTTTGTTTATTAGGACTAGGACAACACTTTGACCCCAACCTGGGTCTTTGTTTATTAGGACTAGAACAACACTTTGTCCCCAACCTGGGTCTTTGTTTATTAGGACTAGAACAACACTTTGTCCCCAACCTGGGTCTTTGTTTATTAGGACTAGAACAACACTTTGTCCCCAACATGGGTCTTTGTTTAATAGAACAACTCTTTGTCCCCAACCTGGGTCTTTGTTCAATAGAACAACTCTTTGTCCCCAACCTGGGAATTTGTTTAATAGAACAACTCTTTGTCCCCAACCTGGGTCTTTGTTTATTAGGACTAGGACAACACTTTGACCCCAACCTGGGTCTTTGTTTATTAGGACTAGAACAACACTTTGTCCCCAACCTGGGTCTTTGTTTATTAGGACTAGAACAACACTTTGTCCCTAACCTGGGTCTTTGTTTAATATAACAACTCTTTGTCCCCATCCTGGGTCTTTGTTTATTAGGACTAGAACAACACTTTGTCCTCAACCTGGGTCTTTGTTTAATAGAAAAACAATTTGTCCCCAACCTGGGTCTTTGTTTAATAGAACAACTCTTTGTCCCCAACCTGGGTCTTTGTTTAATAGAACAACTCTTTGTCCCCAACATGGGTCTTTGTTTATTAGGACTAGAACAACACTTTGTCCCCAACCTGGGTCTTTGTTTAATAGAACAACTCTTTGTAACCAACCTGGGTCTTTGTTTAATAGAACAACTCTTTGTCCCCAACCTGGGTCTTTGTTTATTAGGACTAGAACATCTCTTTGTCCCCAACCTGGGTCTTTGTTAATTAGGACAACTCTTTGTCCCCAACCTGTTTCTTTGTCTAATAGGACTAGAACAACTCTTTGTCCCCAACCTGGGTCTTTGTTTATTAGAACAACACTTAGACCCCAACCTGGGTCTTTGTTTATTAGGACTAGAACAACTCTTTGACCCCAACCTGGGTCTTTGTTTATTAGGACTAGGACAACACTTTGTCCCCAACCTGGGTCTTTGTTTATTAGGACTAGGACAACTCTTTGTCCCCAACCTGGGTCTTTGTTTAATAGAACAACTATTTGTCCCCAACCTGGGTCTTTGTTTATTAGGACTAGGACAACACTTTGACCCCAACCTGGGTCTTTGTTTATTAGGACTAGAACAACACTTTGTCCCAACCTGGGTCTTTGAATATTAGGGCTAGAACAACACTTTGTCCCCAACCTGGGTCTTTGTTTATTAGGACTAGACCTACCCTTTGTCCCGAACCTGGGTCTTTGTTTAATAGGACTAGGACAACTCTTTGTCCCCAACCTGGGTCTTTGTTCAATAGAACAACTCTTTGTCCCCAACCTGGGTCTTTGTTTAATAGAACAACTCTTTGTCCCCAACCTGGGTCTTTGTTCAATAGAACAACTCTTTGTCCCCAACCTGGGTCTTTGTTTAATAGAACAACTCTTTGTCCCCAACCTGGGTCTTTGTTTATTAGGACTAGGACAACACTTTGACCCCAACCTGGGTCTTTGGTTATTAGGACTAGAACAACACTTTGTCCCAACCTGGGTCTTTGAATATTAGGGCTAGAACAACACTTTGTCCCCAACCTGGGTCTTTGTTTATTAGGACTAGACCTACCCTTTGTCCCGAACCTGGGTCTTTGTTTAATAGGACTAGGACAACTCTTTGTCCCCAACCTGGGTCTTTGTTCAATAGAACAACTCTTTGTCCCCAACCTGGGTCTTTGATTAATAGAACAACTCTTTGTCCCCAACCTGGGTCTTTGTTTATTAGGACTAGGACAACACTTTGACCCCAACCTGGGTCTTTGTTTATTAGGACTAGGACAACACTTTGACCCCAACCTGGGTCTTTGTTTAATAGAACAACTCTTTGACCCCAAGCTGGGTCTTTGTTTATTAGGACTAGAACAACACTTTGTCCCCAACCTGGGTCTTTGTTTAATAGAACAACTCTTTGTCCCCAACCTGGGTCTTTGTTCAATAGAACAACTCTTTGTCCCCAACCTGGGTCTTTGTTTAATAGAACAACTCTTTGTCCCCAACCTGGGTCTTTGGTTTATTAGGACTAGAACAACTCTTTGTCCCCAACCTGGGTCTCTGTTTATTAGGACTAGAACAACACTTTGTCCCCAACCTGGGTCTTGTTTATTAGGACTAGAACAACACTTTGTCCCCAACCTGGGTCTTTGTTTATTAGGACTAGGACAAACACTTTGACCCCAACATGGGTCTTTGTTTATTAGGACTAGGACAACACTTTGACCCCAACCTGGGTCTTTGATTATTAGGATTAGGACAACACTTTGACACCAACCTGGGTCTTTGTTTAATAGAACAACTCTTTGTCCCAACCTGGGTCTTTGTTTATTAGGACTAGGACAACACTTTGTCCCCAACCTGGGTCTTTGTTTATTAGGACTAGGACAACACTTTGACCCCAACCTGGGTCTTTGTTTATTAGGACTAGAACAACACTTTGTCCCCAACCTGGGTCTTTGTTTATTAGGACTAGAACAACACTTTGTCCCCAACCTGGGTCTTTGTTTATTAGGACTAGAACAACACTTTGTCCCCAACATGGGTCTTTGTTTAATAGAACAACTCTTTGTCCCCAACCTGGGTCTTTGTTCAATAGAACAACTCTTTGTCCCCAACCTGGGTCTTTGTTTAATAGAACAACTCTTTGTCCCCAACCTGGTCTTGTTTATTAGGACTAGGACAACACTTTGACCCCAACCTGGGTCTTTGTTTATTAGGACTAGAACAACACTTTGTCCTCAACCTGGGTCTTTGTTTAATAGAAAAACAATTTGTCCCCAACCTGGGTCTTTGTTTAATAGAACAACTCTTTGTCCCCAACCTGGGTCTTTGTTTAATAGAACAACTCTTTGTCCCCAACATGGGTCTTTGTTTATTAGGACTAGAACAACACTTTGTCCCCAACCTGGGGTCTTTGTTTAATAGAACAACTCTTTGTAACCAACCTGGGTCTTTGTTTAATAGAACAACTCTTTGTCCCCAACCTGGGTCTTTGTTTATTAGGACTAGAACATCTCTTTGTCCCCAACCTGGGTCTTTGTTAATTAGGACAACTCTTTGTCCCCAACCTGTTTCTTTGTCTAATAGGACTAGAACAACTCTTTGTCCCCAACCTGGGTCTTTGTTTATTAGAACAACACTTAGACCCCAACCTGGGTCTTTGTTTATTAGGACTAGAACAACTCTTTGACCCCAACCTGGGTCTTTGTTTATTAGAACAACTCTTGGTCCCTAACCTGGGTCTTTGTTCAATAGGACTAGAACAACTCTTTGTCCCCAACCTGGGTCTTTGTTTATTAGGACTAGGACAACACTTTGTCCCCAACCTGGGTCTTTGTTTATTAGGACTAGGACAACTCTTTGTCCCCAACCTGGGTCTTTGTTTAATAGAACAACTATTTGTCCCCAACCTGGGTCTTTGTTTATTAGGACTAGGACAACACTTTGACCCCAACCTGGGTCTTTGTTTATTAGGACTAGAACAACACTTTGTCCCAACCTGGGTCTTTGAATATTAGGGCTAGAACAACACTTTGTCCCCAACCTGGGTCTTTGTTTATTAGGACTAGACCTACCCTTTGTCCCGAACCTGGGTCTTTGTTTAATAGGACTAGGACAACTCTTTGTCCCCAACCTGGGTCTTTGTTCAATAGAACAACTCTTTGTCCCCAACCTGGGTCTTTGTTTAATAGAACAACTCTTTGTCCCCAACCTGGGTCTTTGTTCAATAGAACAACTCTTTGTCCCCAACCTGGGTCTTTGTTTAATAGAACAACTCTTTGTCCCCAACCTGGGTCTTTGTTTATAGGACTAGGACAACACTTTGACCCCAACCTGGGTCTTTGGTTATTAGGACTAGAACAACACTTTGTCCCAACCTGGGTCTTTGAATATTAGGGCTAGAACAACACTTTGTCCCCAACCTGGGTCTTTGTTTATTAGGACTAGACCTACCCTTTGTCCCGAACCTGGGTCTTTGTTTAATAGGACTAGGACAACTCTTTGTCCCCAACCTGGGTCTTTGTTCAATAGAACAACTCTTTGTCCCCAACCTGGGTCTTTGATTAATAGAACAACTCTTTGTCCCCAACCTGGGTCTTTGTTTATTAGGGACTAGGACAACACTTTTGACCCCAACCTGGGTCTATTGTTTATTAGGACTAGGACAACACTTTGACCCCAACCTGGGTCTTTGTTTAATAGAACAACTCTTTGTCCCCAACCTGGGTCTTTGTTTATTAGGACTAGAACAACACTTTGTCCCCAACCTGGGTCTTTGTTTAATAGAACAACTCTTTGTCCCCAACCTGGGTCTTTGTTTATTAGGACTAGAACAACTCTTTGTCCCCAACCTGGGTCTTTGTTTAATAGAACAACTCTTTGTCCCCAACCTGGGTCTTTGTTTAATAGAACAACTCTTTGTCCCCAACCTGGGTCTTTGTTTAATAGAACAACTCTTTGTCCCCAACCTGGGTCTTTGTTTATTAGGACTAGGACAACTCTTTGTCCCCAACCTGGGTCTTTGTTTATTAGGACTAGAACAACTCTTTGTCCCCAACCTGGGTCTTTGTTTAATAGAACAACTCTTTGTCCCCAACCTGGGTCTTTGTTTAATAGAACAACTCTTTGTCCCCAACCTGGGTCTTTGTTTAATAGAACAACTCTTTGTCCCCAACCTGGGTCTTTGTTTATTAGGACTAGAACAACTCTTTGTCCCCAACCTGGGTCTTTGTTTATTAGGACTAGAACAACACTTTGTCCCCAACCTGGGTCTTTGTTTATTAGGACTAGAACAACACTTTGTCCCCAACCTGGGTCTTTGTTTATTAGGACTAGGACAACACTTTGACCCCAACATGGGTCTTTGTTTATTAGGACTAGAACAAACTTTGTCCCAACCTGGGTCTTTGTTATTAGGACTAGAACAACTCTTTGTCCCCAACCTGGGTCTTTGTTTAATAGAACAACTCTTTGTCCCCAACCTGGGTCTTTGTTTATTAGGACTAGAACAACTCTTTGTCCCCAACCTGGGTCTTTGTTTATTAGGACTAGGACAACACTTTGTCCCAACCTGGGTCTTTGTTTATTAGGACTAGAACAACTCTTTGTCCCCAACCTGGGTCTTTGTTTATTAGGACTAGAACAACACTTTGTCCCCAACCTGGGTCTTTGTTTATTAGGACTAGAACAACTCTTTGTCCCCAACCTGGGTCTTTGTTTAATAGAACAACTCTTTGTCCCCAACCTGGGTCTTTGTTCAATAGAACAACTCTTTGTCCCCAACCTGGGTCTTTGTTTAATAGAACAACTCTTTGTCCCCAACCTGGGTCTTTGTTTATTAGGACTAGGACAACACTTTGTCCCAACCTGGGTCTTTGTTTATTAGGACTAGAACAACACTTTGTCCCCAACCTGGGTCTTTGTTTAATAGAACAACTCTTTGTCCCAACCTGGGTCTTTGTTAATAGAACAACTCTTTGTCCCAACCTGGGTCTTTGTTTAATAGAACAAACTCTTTGTCCCCAACCTGGGTCTTTGTTTATTGGACTAGACAACACTTTGTCCCCAACCTGGGTCTTTGTTTAATAGAACAACTCTTTGTCCCCAACCTGGGTCTTTGTTAATAGAACAACTCTTTGTCCCCAACCTGGGTCTTTGTTTATTAGGACTAGAAACATCTCTTTGTCCCCAACCTGGGTCTTTGTTAATAGGACAACTCTTTGTCCCCAACCTGGGTCTTTGTTAATAGGACTAGAACAACTCTTTGTCCCCAACCTGGGTCTTTGTTTATTAGAACAACTCTTTGTCCCCAACCTGGGTCTTTGTTATTAGGACTAGAACAACTCTTTGTCCCAACCTGGGTCTTTGTTTATTAGAACAACTCTTTGTCCCAACCTGGGTCTTTGTTCATTAGGACTAGAACAACTCTTTGTCCCCAACCTGGGTCTTTGTTTATTAGGACTAGGACAACACTTTGTCCCCAACCTGGGTCTTTGTTATTAGGAATAGACAACTCTTTGTCCCCAACCTGGGTCTTTGTTTAATAGAAAACAACTTTTGTCCCCACCTGGGTCTTTGTTATAGGACTAGGAACAACACTTTGACCCAACCTGGGTCTTTGTTTATTAGGACTAGAACAACACTTTGTCCCAACCTGGGTCTTTGTTATTAGGACTAGAACAACCTTTGTCCCCAACCTGGGTCTTTGTTTATTAGGACTAGAACTACCTTTGTCCCGAACCTGGGTCTTTGTTTATAGGACTAGGACAACTCTTGTCCCCAACCTGGGTCTTTGTTCAATAGAACAACTCTTTGTCCCCAACCTGGGTCTTTGTTTAATAGAACAACTCTTTGTCCCAACCTGGGTCTTTGTTCAATAGAACAACTCTTTGTCCCCAACCTGGGTCTTTGTTTAATAGAACAACTCTTTGTCCCCAACCTGGGTCTTTGTTATTAGGACTAGGACAACATTTGACCCCAACCTGGGTCTTGGTTATTAGGACTAGAACAACTCTTTGTCCCAACCTGGGTCTTTGTTATTAGGGCTAGAACAACACTTTGTCCCCAACCTGGGTCTTTGTATTAGGACTAGACCTACCCTTTGTCCCCAACTGGGTCTTTGTTTAATAGGACTAGGACAACTCTTTGTCCCCAACCTGGGTCTTTGTTTAATAGAAACAACTCTTTGTCCCCAACCTGGGTCTTTGATTAATAGAAAACTCTTTGTCCCAACCTGGGTCTTTGTTTATAGGACTAGGACAACACTTTGACCCAACCTGGGTCTTTGTTATTAGGACTAGAACACTCTTTGACCCCAACCTGGGTCTTTGTTTAATAGAACAACTCTTGACCCCAACCTGGGTCTTTGTATTAGGACTAGAACAACACTTTGTCCCCAACCGGGGGTCTTTGTTTAAAGAAAAACTTTGTCCCCAACCTGGGTCTTTGTGTATTAGGACTAGAACAACACTTTGTCCCCAACCTGGGTCTTTGTTTAATAGAACAACTCTTTGTCCCCAACCTGGGTCTTTGTTTAATAGAACAACTCTTTGTCCCCAACCTGGGTCTTTGTTAATAGAACAACTCTTTGTCCCCAACCTGGGTCTTGTTTATTAGGACTAGACACACTTTGTCCCAACCTGGGTCTTTGTTTAATAGAACAAACTCTTGTCCCAACCTGGGTCTTTGTTAATAGAACAACTCTTTGTCCCCAACCTGGGTCTTTGTATTAAAGAACAACTCTTTGTCCCCAACCTGGGTCTTTGTTTATAGGACTAGAACAACTCTTGTCCCCAACCTGGGTCTTTGTTTATTAGGCTAGAACAACTCTTTGTCCCCAACCTGGGTCTTTGTTTA
>NW_022265006.1:0-19727 GCF_002021735.2 Oncorhynchus kisutch | reverse complement strand
TTTCTTCCCTCGCGTCATCATTTTGCTCAAACTCAGACAGTTTTTTTGCTTGTGGGCGTGCTGGCAGGATATGTTAGCATCTTCGGTTGTGCGTCAAGAACTCTGCATCCAGTAGCACGTTTGTATGAAGGGGTGGTTATTCTCAGGCAAGTTGTTAATGCTATGAAGGTACATTTGTGTCTTTTGTTGAGAGCAAACCTTTTTAAAAATGTTAAATCAAAATAACTGTTCTGAAAAGCAACCTTTTTTCCAATACAAGGAAGTCATAGCGGACACCTACGAAGAATGACTGTGTGATGACGGCATCTCAGGTAAGCAGCACTGGGGGCATTCTTCCGTCCAACTTCTACATAGCTAGTAGTTAGCTCCTACGATTCAGTGTCGTTCTACTCTACTCTTCTACTCTTTTACATACATACATATGTAAAATGATAAATCATGCATTATTATTCTCAAGCTAACTCAAAAGCATTAAGCTACGAACGCTTGTTCCGTCATTTTCAGTGAACTCATCTAACTACCTTTCATTGTAACTCATAAGCAGGTCGTGTCCTATTTGTTTCATCATCTTCGATATATAATCCTATTTCATGACGGCAGGGTAGCCTAGCTGCAGGTAGCCTAGCGGATAGAGCGTTGGACTAGTAATCTGAAGGTGGCAAGTTCAACCCCCCGAGCTGACAGGGTACAAATCTGTCGTTCTGCCCCTGAACAGGCAGTTAACCCACTGTTCCTAGCCGTCATTGTAAATAAGAATTTGTTCTTACCTGACTTGCCTAGTCCAATTAAAGGGGAAAATAAAATGACATTGTAATGGACGGTTTGCTTTTTTTTTACAGAAGGATTAAAAGAACACAATATGTCTGTCAGGAAATGCTATTCTGATACGTCAGATGAAGAGTTAGACCAGAAAGGGCAGGGCCATTAAGGCAAGGATGCCCCCATTTGGGCTTTAGAATGGTCAAAGTGTAACAGTGTAGCTTCCGTCCCTCTCGTCCCCCTACCTGGGCTCAAACCAGGGACCCTCTGCACACATCAACAACCGACGCCCCGCGAAGCATCGTCACCCCTACCTGGGCTCCAACCAGGGACCCTATGCACACATCAACAACCGACGCCCGCGAAGCATCGTCACCCCTACCTTGGCTCCAACCAGGGACCCTCTGCACACATCAACAACCGACGCCCACGAAGCATCATCCTCCCTACCTGGCTCAAATCAGGGACCCTCTGCACAACATCAACAACCGACGCCCGCGAAGCATCGTTACCCATGGCACCACAATAGCCACGGCCCTTTGCAGAGCAAGGAGAACAACTACTTCAAGGTCTCAGAGCGAGTGACGTCACCGGTTGAAGTGCTATTAGCCTGCACCACCGCTAACTAGCTAGCCATTTCACATCGGTAACAAAATCTCTCTGTGCTGTATTGACGTATCCTGAAAACGACATCTGCTGCTTTAGATTCAACGGTCCTATCTCAGTTATTGTTTTTCATATCTACATAAAAATAAGGCTATTTTCTTTCCTTTCAGAGTGCGAGCTGATCAAGGGGTTGAACATGTAGATATTGCCAGATGTTCCCTGTCTGAGGAACAGGCCGTGAAGCTTTATTACTGGCAAAAGTGTCCATAACCAGAGATAATTAAACTTTTCTGTGTTCTTCTTCTCTCTTCTCTCTGCCTGTCTTGTTGTACATGGAACCTGTCCTCACATGCATTACTTTAAAAAAAACTTTAGATGTCAGCTGCTAATATTCAGATTTACACCACATTAACATAACCATTTTCACTGAACTATATGTTGCTGCCAAGTCATGATTCCTCCCTGGGGGGTTAGCCTTGCACTAACCAAGTGGTGAGACACATAGCTCTCTATATTTAAATGTTTCAGGTACACTCTGATAGGTGTCTGCGTCACATACAGTATCTTCATGTGTCTGCTCTGTAGCCACTTAGTGTGGACACCAGGTGAGACCCCACACTCACAATAACAGTCTCTCTTCTTCACCTCATCCCTCTCCCCCTTCTCCCTAATCCTCTAGGTTATATCAGCTGTTTTGGTGAACCCCTCCCGCATCTGAACTGGCTGACACAGAGGGCACAGCATGATCAGAGGTGAGAGGTCACTTGGTCGGGTCAACAGGAAGTATTATTAAAGAGATGCTTTACATTGAAATAGAGATGTAGTAGTCCCAGAGTTAATGATCCCAGGTCAGTTTATATTATACAGGATTATTAAAGAGATGTAGTAGTCCCAGAGTTAATGATCCCAGGTCAGTTTATATTATACAGGAAGTATTATTAAAGAGATGTAGTAGTCCCAGAGTTAATGATCCCAGGTCAGTTTATATTATACAGGATTATTATTAAGAGATGTAGTAGTAAGAGATGTAAACGACTACCGCCCCGTAGCACTCACTTCCGTCATCATGAAGTGCTTTGAGAGACTAGTCAAGGACCATATCACCTCCACCCTACCTGACACCCTACACCCACTCCAATTTGCTTACCGCCCAAATAGGTCCACAGACGATGCAATCTCAACCACACTGCACACTGCCCTAACCCATCTGGACAAGAGGAATACCTATGTGAGAATGCTGTTCATCGACTACAGCTCGGCATTCAACACCATAGTACCCTCCAAGCTCGTCATCAAGCTCGAGACCCTGGGTCTCGACCCCGCCCTGTGCAACTGGGTACTGGACTTCCTGACGGGCCGCCCCCCAGGTGGTGAGGGTAGGCAACAACATCTCCTCCCCGCTGATCCTCAACACTGGGGCCCCACAAGGGTGTGTTCTGAGCCCTCTCCTGTACTCCCTGTTCACCCACGACTGCGTGGCCACGCACGCCTCCAACTCAATCATCAAGTTTGCGGACGACACAACAGTGGTAGGCTTGATTACCAACAACGATGAGACAGCCTACAGGGAGGAGGTGAGGGCCCTCGGAGTGTGGTGTCAGGAAAATAACCTCACACTCAACATCAACAAAACTAAGGAGATGATTGTGGACTTCAGGAAACAGCAGAGGGAACACCCCCCTATCCACATCGATGGAACAGTAGTGGAGAGGGTAGCAAGTTGTAAGTTCCTCGGCATACACATCACAGACAAACTGAATTGGTCCACTCACACAGACAGCATCGTGAAGAAGGCACAGCAGCGCCTCTTCAACCGCAGGAGGCTGAAGAAATTTGGCTTGTCACCAAAAGCACTCACAAACTTCTACAGATGCACAATCGAGAGCATCCTGTCGGGCTGTATCACCGCCTGGTATGGCAACTGCTCCGCCCTCAACCGTAAGGCTCTCCAGAGGGTAGTGAGGTCTGCACAACGCATCACCGGGGGCAAACTACCTGCCCTCCAGGACACCTACACCACCCGATGTTACAGGAAGGCCATAGAGATCATCAAGGACATCAACCACCCGAGCCACTGCCTGTTCACCCCGCTATCATCCAGAAGGCGAGGTCAGTACAGGTGCATCAAAGCTGGGACCGAGAGACTGAAAAACAGCTTCTATCTCAAGGCCATCAGACTGTTAAAGAGCCACCACTAACATTGAGTGGCTGCTGCCAACACACTGACACTGACTCAACTCCAGCCACTTTAATAATGGGAATTGATGGGAAATTATGTAAATATATCACTAGCCACTTTAAACAATGCTACCTTATATAATGTTACTTACCCTACATGATTCAGCTCATATGCATACGTATATACTGTACTCTATATCATCGACTGCATCCTTATGTAATACATGTATCACTAGCCACTTTAACTATGCCACTTTGTTTACATACTCATCTCATATGTATATACTGTACTCGATACCATCTACTGTATCTTGCCTATGCTGCTCTGTACCATTACTCATTCATATATCCTTATGTACATATTCTTTATCCCCTTACACTGTGTATAAGACAGTTTTGGAATTGTTAGTTAGATTACTTGTTGGTTATTACTGCATTGTCGGAACTAGAAGCACAAGCATTTCGCTACACTCACATTAACATCTGCTAACCATGTGTATGTGACAAATACATTTGATTTGATTTGATTTGATTTGATTTGCTTTGATTTAGTCCCAGAGTTAATGATCCAGGGTCAGTTTTGCATTTCACCTCCTGATGATTATGATGACTGACCTTTGTTAGAATAAAAAAAAAACAAGGCTTAAACATGCTCTCTCTGTTTATCCATCTGTCTCTCGTCTGCAGGTATGTTTTGATGTGAGAGAGGAAGCCAGTCCCGTCATCGCCACCTCACATTAAAGATAACCTTCGGGCCGACTGGGAGCCCAAGGCTGGTTAGGAGACATTGCTAGAGGCACTATAATTGTGATGAACTGAGAGAATATTAGGGTAGCACTGTAATTCATTAATCTTGGAACTACCCATCCCGGATCCGGGAGAATTGTCATCAACTACACTAATTAGCATAGCGCAAAGGTCAAAAAATATTACTCGAAAATATTCATGTTCATGAAATGACAAGTGAAATATAGTGAAACACAGCTTAGCCTTTTGTTAATCACCCTGTCATCTCAGATTTTGAAATGATGCTTTGCAGCCAAAGCAAGACAAGCATTTGTGTAAGTTTATCGATAGCCTAGCATAGCATTATGTCCAGCTAGCAGCAGGAAGCTTGGTCACAAAAATCAGAAAAGCAATCAAATTAACCGTTTACCTTTGATGATCTTCGGATGTTTTCACTCACGAGACTCCCAGTTAGACAGCAAATGTTCCTTTTGTTCCATAAAGATTATTTTTATACCCAAAATACCTCCTTTTGTTGGTCACGTTGTGTTGAGAAATCCAACGGAAATAGAGGTCACGACAAGGCCGGGGAAAAAAATCCAAATTATGTCCATAATATCGACAGAAACGTTTTTTATAATCAATCATCAAGGTGCTTTTCAAATATCTATTCGATAATATATCAACCGGGACATTTGGCTTTTCACTAGGAGCGAGAGGAACAATGGCCGCCTTTGTCTATTACGCACAAATCACTCTGAGAGCCACCACCTGACCACTGACGCAATGATGTCGCCCCTCCATGGAAGGACCCTATCACAAACATAACAGGGCCGAGCACCTCCATGGAAGGACCCTATCACAAACGTAACAGCCCCAAGCCCCTCCATGGAAGGACCCTATCACAAACATAACAGGGCCGAGCCCCTCCATGGAAGGACCCTATCACAAACATAACAGGGCCGAGCCCCTCCATGGAAGGACCCTATCACAAACGTAACAGGGCCGAGCCCCTCCATGGAAGGACCCTATCATAAACGTAACAGGGCCAAGCCCCTCCATGGAAGGACCCTATCACAAACGTAACAGGGCCAAGCCCCTCCATGGAAGGACCCTATCACAAACGTAACAGCCCCAAGCCCCTCCATGGAAGGACCCTATCACAAACATAACAGGGCCGAGCCCCTCCATGGAAAGATAATAAATTCTCATATTACAGAGTCCTGCCTTTGTAGGATTCTGTGTTTGCATAACGTATTAGAGTCCCCTCCCTCTATATGAAAATAGCTTCCCTTGACCTTTCTTCATTATTTTCTTTTCATCGCAGAGCTCGTTCACGCCCACTAACCCTCATATCTGCTTTTGGTTAGGTTATAACGATGGTAGAACCCTTTTCACATGCTTATGTTTTACGTGTTAGTCATCAGTTATCTTGCTTCCATCTTTCGTCCTGTATCCTGCTGACCATAGTACGTCCAGCTGTCATAAATGTACTTATGGTCTTGGTTAATGTACTCTTTCAAAAGTAGAGTATAGCCTGGGTGTCATATGGTAAATGTACTTATGGTCTTGGTTAATGTACTCTTTCAAAAATAAAGTATAGCCTGGGTGTCATGTGGTAAATGTACTTATGGTCTTGGTTAATGTACTCTTTCAAAAATAGAGTATAGCCTGGGTGTCATATGGCCTGGGTGTCATCTTCTCGTAATGTGCATGTCCTCGCTTCTTCAGCCTGGCAACTAGACCTATTTATATTTAATGCTCAGCTCCAACATAAGTAGGTGTCTGTGATGTGGCTGGTTTTCCTCTTGTAGTCTGTGATTGTCTGTAGACCCTGCAACATACCTCTTGTGTCTGAGCCATTGAATTGTGACACTTTATCTCTATACTGACGTTTAGCTTGTTTGATTGCTTTGCAGAGTGATTAACTACACTTTTTATATTCTGTTAAATTCCCAGTCCCCTTGCCTCTTAAGTCAACCCCCTCCTTTTTCGAAAATTCTGTAAAAAATCGCGCAACATTTCAGCGCCCTGCTACTCATGCCAGGAATATAGTATATGCATATTATTAGTATGTGTGTATAGAAAACACTCTGACGTTTCTAAAACTGGTTAAATCACGGCTGTGACTTGAACAGAGCGTGTGTTTCAGCGAAAAGCGCAAGAAAATCTGGTCACTGAAAACTGAAAAAAGTATCAATCCGCCACTTCCACCTATTGTTAAATGGAAACTAAATTACATAGGGCAGAGATTGCAATTCCTACAGCTTCCACACGATGTCGCCAGTCTCGTCATTTCCGGGGTGTTTAATTCTTGGTCAAACCAACCTGAGAGATCACTTTCCATCCGGTCTCCGACTGGAAGGTATGGAAGAGAGATTTTGGAAGATGATTTGAAATTGTGGAGCTATTGAATACACATCGCCCCGTGATCATTTTGATAGATTATTAACGTTTACTGATACCTAAAGTTGGATTAGAAAAGTATTTCGAAGTGTTTTGTGAAAGTTTATCGTCGACTTTTTTTAATTTAAAAAAAATGACGTAGCGTTTTCAAACGGTGTTTTTTTTCTGAATCACACAGTTTCCATAGATGGCTATTTTAGGTATATATGGACCGATTTAATCGAAAAAAAGACCCAATAGTGATGTTTATGGGGCATATAGGAGTGAGTGCCAACAAAGAAGATCTTCAAAGGTAATGAAAGTTTTATATTTTATTTATGCTATTAGGGTAGCGCCGGCTACGCGAAATCTTTTGTTTACGTAGCATTCAGGTATTTCGGGGTGTTGCATGCTCTGTTATAATAGCTTCTCATGCTTTCGCCGAAAAGCATTTTAAAAATCTGACTTGTTGCCTGGATTCACAACGAGTGTAGCTTTAATTCAGTACCCTGCATGTGTATTTTAATGAATGTTTGAGTTTTAACGAGTGCTATTAGCATGTAGCGTAGCGCATTTGCATTTCCAGATGTCTAGGTGGGACGTTTTTGTGCTTTCCATTTCGTGCGAATGCTACCATCTATCCACGGTGTCTGGTTAGGTTTAACCTCTCTAGGGTATGTGGGACTAGAGTCCCACCTGGCCAACATCCAGTGAGATTGCAGAGCGCCAAATTCAAATACAGAAATGCTCATTAAAGATATAACTATTTTCCATAGGTTTAAAGATTAACTTCTTGTGAATCCAACCACGGTGTCAGATTTAAAAAATGCTTGACGGCGAAAGCATACCTTACAATTATTTGAGAACAATAGCCCAGCAGACAAATCATTACAAACAGTAACCAGCCAAGTAGAAGAGTTACACAAGTCAGAAATAGAGATAAAATTAATCACTTACCTTTGGTGATCTTCATATGTTTGCACTCAGAAGACATTAATTTATTCAATAAATGTTATTTTGTTCGATAAAGTCTCTCTTTATATCTGAAAACCTCCGTTTTGTTCGCGCGTTTTCTTCAGTAATCCACAGGCTCAAAAGCAGTCACAACAGGCAGACAAAATATCCAAATTGTATCCGTAAAGGAAAGGCACTCTCTCGGTAGCGCGCATGAAAAAGCTCTGTGACACTGCAGGGTCCTCTCATTGAGACTGCTCTTACTCCCTCATTTATCAGACTACAGGCCTGAAACTATTTCTAAAGACCGTTGACATCTAGTGGAAGGCATAGGAACTGCAATTTGAGTTCTAAGTCAATGGATTCTGTAATGGCATTGAAATATATATCTATCTTTTTTTTTTATCCTACTTCCTGAATGGATTTTTTTCAGGTTTTCAACCGGCCAAATCAGTTCTGTTATACTCACAGACATTATTTGAACCGTGTTGGAAACTTTAGAGTGTTTGCTATCAAAATATACTACTTATATGCGTATCCTATATTCTGGGCCTGAGTAGAAGGCAGTTTAATTTCGGCATGCTTTTCATCCAAAATTCCTAATGCTGCCCCCTATCCTAGAGAAATTAATTAGTCACAGATACATCTCCTATACACTTCCTTATAAACCCAGTCACCATATCCCTGTATGCGTCGAGATTCTTTTTGCAAGCTACCCGGAACATATCCCAGTCCACATGATAGAAACAATCCTGAAGTGTGGATTCCGATTGGTCAGACCAGTGTTGAATAGTCCTTAGCAAGGACTCAAACTCCTGTTTGAGTTTCTGCCTATAGGAAGGGAGGAGCAAGATGTAGTCGTGTTCAGATTCGCTGTGAGAAGGGCAGGGGAGGATCCTTGTAAGCATTCCAGATGTTTGAATGGCAATGGTCGAGAGTCTTAGCAGGGTGAGTAGTACAGTCAATATGTTGATAGAGCTTCGGCAGCCTATCCTCAGATTTGCTTTGTTAAAATCCCCAGCTACAATAAATGCAGCCTCAGGATATGTGGTTTCCAGTTTGCATAATGTCCAGTGAAGTTCTTTGAGGGCCGTCGTGGTTTCGGCTTGAGGTGGGATTGTAAACGGCCGTGGCGATGACGTAGGAGAATTATCTTGGGAGATAATGTGGTCTGCATTTGATTGTGAGGTATTCTAGGTCGGGTAAACAAAATGACTTGAGTTCATGTACATTCCTAGAATAACACCATGAGTCATTAATCATGAAACACACCCCTCCACCCTTCTGCTTCCCGGAGAGATATTTATTCCTGTCTGCGCGACGTACTGAGAATCATGCTGGCTTTACCGGTAGAGTATCCTGAGCGAGCCATGTTTCTGTGAAACAAAGGATGTTATAAAGGATGTTACAGGCCCCGATGTCTCTCTGGAAAGAAATCCTTGCTCTGAGCTCATCAACTTTGTTATCCAAAGACTGAACATTAGGGAGTAATATACTCGGAAACAGTGGGTGGCGTGCGAGCTTCCTAAGTCGAACCAGCAGGCCGCCTCGAATGCCTCTCCTCCGTCGGAGATGTTTTGGAATAAGTTAAATTGCTATTGGGGAGAACAAAGGATCTGCTCCAGGGAGGTCGTATTCCTGGTCGTAACGCTGTTCTGGTGAGTAACTAATATCCAACAGTTCTTCTCGGGTTCTATGTAATGACGCAAAACATTTCCTTGAGTATATAATGTTTTTTTTTTAAATAGCACATAAAAAAAACAAGAGCTAGTCGCGATGCTGTCATCTCAGGTCGACGTCATCTTCATGCACACTGACAGGACTCTACACACTCAAACATACGTTCACACACACACTCAAATACACAAACAAACATACGTTCACACACACACTCAAATACACAAACAAACAAATACACAAATACAAACAAAAACAAAAACACACACACTCTGCACACACACACACTCTGCACACACACACACACTCTGCACACACACACACTCTGCACACACACACACTCTGCACACACACACACTCTGCACACACACACACTCTGCACACACACACACTCTGCACACACACACACTCTGCACACACACACACTCTGCACACACACACACTCTGCACACACACACACTCTGCACACACACACACTCTGCACACACACACACTCTGCACACACACACACTCTGCACACACACACACACTCTGCACACACACACACTCTGCACACACACACACTCTGCACACACACACACTCTGCACACACACACACACTCTGCACACACACACACTCTGCACACACACACACTCTGCACACACACACACTCTGCACACACACACACTCTGCACACACACACACTCTGCACACACACACACTCTGCACACACACACACTCTGCACACACACACACTCTGCACACACACACACTGTCACGCTGACTCTTCACACTCGCGCATCCCCTCAAATAAAATCTTAATTCATGCTCTCTGTTTATCACATATGCCTAGTCCCCAATACATGTCTATTGAGCCTGTATATAGATGACATACTTTCTCAGAGAGAGAGAGAGAGAGACAGAGGAACCAGACACCTATACATAGAGAACAAAACAACCATAATCTGCTCCTTCAGTATTGTACAAAACCCTAATAGAATCCAGACAGACTCTCAGAACATAAATGAAGCAATAGATCAGACACCAACTGACTGAAATTGAGGAATCCGTTTGGTTCAAATTGGACTCCCCTAAATCAAACCATAAGGAGAAGAATTGGCTTTCCAAAAGTGTGACCTGTGTAGGAATCCCTTTGAAAAGCTGTATAGAAATACTACATTGAATTCCAAACAAAAAGAAAATCATGAAAAACTTCAAATACTTGAATCAGCCATTAAAGAACCAAAACCCTCTGTAATTCCCCAATGACAGAAACATATTTATTTAAAAAAATATACAGGCCCTGAAACCCCAAAAGGCTACTCTTGGAGGGCCGGTGGCCTGGCGGTTGGGGGCTTGGGCCGGTGGCCTGGCGGTTGGGGGCTTGGGCCGGTGGCCTGGTGGTTGGGGGCTTGGGCTGGTGGCCTGGCGGTCGGGGGCTTGGGCCGGTGGCCTGGCGGTCGGGGGATTGGGCCGGTGGCCTGGCGGTCGTGGGCTTGGGCCGGTGGCCTGGCGGTTTGGGGCTTGGGTCGGTGGCCTGGCGGTCGTGGGCTTGGGCCAGTGGCCTGGCGGTTGGGGGCTTGGGCCAGTGGCCTGGCGGTTGGGGGCTTGGGCCAGTGGCCTGGCGGTTAGGGGCTTGGGCCAGTGGCCTGACGGTCGGGGGCTTGTGCCGGTAGCTGATGGGTCGTTGGTTCAGGTCCCCGTTTTTGACCTTGTGGGAGATCTGTCGATGTGCTCTTGAGCAGGGCGTTGACCCTGGTTGCTTCTGTGGGTCGCTCTGGACGGGAGTTGCTGTTCGATGACTAATGTGATGGAGATGTTGAGTGGCTTCACTACAAGTAGATTATATAAACAAATTATAATATATATTTTTAAGTAACCTAAATAATATTATCATGGGTTGTAGATTTCCCCAAAAACATTTTATTCCATTTGAAGCCGTTTTACTGAAATTAATTTAAACTTATGTGGGAGGAAAAAAACATATGTCATCAAATCGACACAAAGAACAAAATGTGCCGTCGACAAACAAACAAACAGATTTATTTTCCCAGGGGGAGTAAAACAGATGGACAACCTCAGATCAACTCTATTTAATACTGAACAAGAATGTAAATGCAACATCTAAAAATTAAAAATATGTATTTTACTGAGTTACAGTTCAGGAAATCAGTCAATTAAAAAAGAGGTAATCTGATCTATGGATTTAACATCACTGGGAAAACAGATATGCATCTGTTGGTTACAGATACCTTAAAAAAAGGCTGTGGATCAGAAAACCAGTCAGTATCTGATGTGACCATTTACCTCATGAAAACCAGTCAGTATCTGGTGTGACCCCCATTTACCTCATGAAAACCAGTCAGTATCTGGTGTGACCATTTACCTCATGAAAACCAGTCAGTCTGGTGTGACCATTTACCTCATGAAAACCAGTCAGTATCTGGTGTGACCCCCATTTACCTCATGAAAACCAGTCAGTATCTGGTGTGACCCCCCATTTACCTCATGAAAACCAGTCAGTATCTGGTGAGACCCCCATTTACCTCATGAAAACCAGTCAGTATCTGGTGTGACCACCATTTACCTCATGAAAACCAGTCAGTATCTGGTGTGACCATTTACCTCATGAAAACCAGTCAGTATCTGGTGTGACCCCCATTTACCTCATGAAAACCAGTCAGTATCTGGTGTGACCATTTACCTCATGAAAACCAGTCAGTATCTGGTGTGACCCCCATTTACCTCATGAAAACCAGTCAGTATCTGGTGTGACCATTTACCTCATGAAAACCAGTCAGTGTCTGGTGTGGCCATTTACCTCATGAAAACCAGTCAGTATCTGGTGTGACCCCCATTTACCTCATGAAAACCAGTCAGTATCTGGTGTGACCACCATTTACCTCATGAAAACCAGTCAGTATCTGGTGTGACCCCCATTTACCTCATGAAAACCAGTCAGTATCTGTTGTGACCCCTATTTACCTCATGAAAACCAGTCGGTATCTGGTGTGACCATTTACCTCATGAAAACCAGTCAGTCTGGTGTGACCATTTACCTCATGAAAACCAGTCAGTATCTGGTGTGACCCCCATTTACCTCATGAAAACCAGTCAGTATCTGGTGTGACCCCCATTTACCTCATGAAAACCAGTCAGTATCTGGTGTGACCACCATTTACCTCATGAAAACCAGTCAGTATCTGGTGTGACTCCCATTTACCTCATGAAAACCAGTCAGTATCTGGTGTGACCATTTACCTCATGAAAACCAGTCAGTATCTGGTGTGACTCCCATTTACCTCATGAAAACCAGTCAGTATCTGGTGTGACCATTTACCTCATGAAAACCAGTCAGTATCTGGTGTGACCCCCATTTACCTCATGAAAATCAGTCAGTATCTGGTGTGACCATTTACCTCATGAAAACCAGTCAGTATCTGGTGTGACCCCCATTTACCTCATGAAAACCAGTCAGTATCTGGTGTGACCCCCATTTACCTCATGAAAACCAGTCAGTATCTGGTGTGACCATTTACCTCATGAAAACCAGTCAGTGTCTGGTGTGGCCATTTACCTCATGAAAACCAGTCAGTATCTGGTGTGACCCCCATTTACCTCATGAAAACCAGTCAGTATCTGATGTGACCCCCATTTACCTCATGAAAACCAGTCAGTATCTGGTGTGACCACCATTTACCTCATGCAGCACGATACATCTCCTTCCCAGAACATAGAGAACCAGACAACCAGGCCCACTCTTCTTCAATGGCTGTGAGAAGTTGTTGGATATTTGGTGGGAACTGGAACACCCTGTCATTCACGTCGATCCAGAGCATCCCAAACAGGCTCAATGGGTGACAAGTCTGGTGAGTATGCAGGAATTGCGTTCAGACCCTTGCAACGTAAGGCTGTGCATTATCATGCTGAAACAGGAGGTGATGGAGGTGGATTAATGGCACGACAACAGGCCTCGGGATCTCGTCGCGATATCTCTGTGCATTCAAATACCCATGTATAAAATGCAATAGTGTTCATTGTCTGTAGCTTATGCCTGCCCATACTATAACCCCACCACCACCATGGGGCACTCTGTTCACAACATTGACATCAGCAAACCGCTCACCCACACAATGCCATCTGTCCGGTACAGTTGAACAGGGATTCATCCGTGAAGAGCACACTTCTCCAGCGAGGCCAGTGGCCATCGAAGGTGAACATTTACCCACTGAAGTCGGTTACGACACCGAACTGCAGTCATCTCAAGACCCTGGTGAGGACAAACGAGCTTCCCAGAGATGGTTTCTGACAGTTTGTGCAGAAATTCTTTGTTGTGCAAAACCCACAGTTAATCAGCTGTCCAGCAGATGATCCTGCAGATGAAGAAGCCAGATGTGGAGGTCCTGGGCTGGCATTGTTACACGTGGTCTGCAGTTGTGAGTCTAGCTGGATGTACTGCCAAATTCTCTAAAACAACGTACAAGGTGGCTTATGGTAGAGAAAATAACATTAAATTATCTGGTAGAGAGCAATAGCTCTGGTGGACATTCCTGCTGTCAGCATGACAATTGCACGCTCCTTCAAAACTTGAGACATTGGTGGCATTGTGTTGTGTGACAAAACTGCATATTTTAGAGTGGCCTTATATTGTCCCCAGCACAAGGTGCACCTGTGTAATGATCATTAAATCAGCTTCTTGATATGGCTGTCAGGTGGATAGATGATCTTGGCAAAGGAGAAATGCTCACTAACAGGGATGTAAACACATTTGTACACAACATTTTAGAGAAATAAGCTTTTTTGTGCATATGGGACATTCTGGGATATTTTATTTCCACTCATGAAACATGGGACCAAGACTTTACCACGTTGTGTGTGAGGTCCACTTGCAAAACAAGATTACACCGAATGGGACACACACCCAATGGGACACACACACAATGGGACACACACCCAATGGGACACACACCCCATGGGACACACACCCAATTGTACACACCCAATCGGACACACACCCAACGTAGACACACACCCAATGGGACACACACCCAATGGGACACACACCCAATGGGACACACCCAATGGTACACACCCAATGGGACACACACCCAATGGGACGGACACCCCATGGGACACACACCTCATGGGACACACACCCAATGGGACACACACAATGGGACGCACACCTAATGGGACACACAACAATGGGACAAACAACAATGGGACACACACACAATGGGACACACACCCCACACACCCAATGGGACACACACCCCACACACCCAATGGGACACACACCCCACACACACCCAATGGGACACACGCCCCACACACCCAATGGGACACACCCCCCACACACCCAATGGGGCACACCCCCACACACCCCAATGGGACACACCCCCCACACACCCAATGGGGCACACCCCCCACACACCCAATGGGGCACACCCCCCACACACCCAATGGGACACACCCCCCACACACCCAATGGGGCACACCCCCCACACACCAATGGGACACACCCCCCACACACCCAATGGGACACACCCCCCACACACCCATTGGGACACACACCCCACACACCCATTGGGACACACCCCCCACACACCCAATGGGACACACCCCCCACACACCCAATGGGACACACCCCCCCACACACCCATTGGGACACACCCCAATGGGACACACCCCCCACACACCCATTGGGACACACCCCCCAGAGTTCTGTAAGATTCTCCTACATTTCCAGAGGAAATTATTATTATTGTATTATTATGATTATTATTCATTATTCTACAATGTAGAAAATAGTCAAAATAAAGAAAAACCCGTGAATGAGTAGGTGTATCCAAACTTTTGACTCTGTACTGTACATTGTTACGTCATGCCAATAACGCAATCTAAATCGATTTGAACTGAGAGAGCGAGAGAGAAAGAAAGAAAGAATTAACACAGCTAACGAGAGTGAGAACGAGGGAGAGACAGAGCGAGAGAGAGAGAGAGAGGGAGAGAGAGTTGAGAGAGAACAAAATCAGCTAACTAGAGAAGTCTGAGTGTCAGAGGTGTGAGTGGTAAACCAAAATAGATCTGTATGTAAGACCATCACTCTGGAAATCAGTCCACTGATAAACCACCTCTCTGGGCATCTCACCATGCCACCATACCTAGCTGGGCATCTCACCATGCCACCCCACCTAGCTGGGCATCTCACCATGCCACCCCACCTAGCTGGGCATCTCACCATCAGTCTTGCACCTAGCTGCGCATCTCACCATGCCACCCCACTTTTCTGGGCATCTCACCATGCCACCTCGCACCTAGCTGGGCATCTGACCATGCCACCATACCTAGCTGGGCATCTCACCATGACACAAACACCTAGCAGGGCATCTCACCATGCCACCACACCTATCTGGTTATCTCACCATGACACAACAACTATCTGGGCATCTCACCATGCCACCGCACCTAGCTGGGCATCTCACTATGCCACCACACTAGCTGGGCATCTCACCATGCCACCACACCTAGCAGGGCATCTCACCATGCCACCACACCACTGGCACCTAGCTGGGCATCTCACCATGCCACACACCTAGCTGGGCATCTCACCACACACCACCCCACCTAGCTGGGCATCTCGCCATGCCACTACACCTAGCTTGGCATTTCACCATGCCACCCCACCTAGCTGGGCATCTCACCATCAGTCTTGCACCTACCTGCGCATTCTCACCATGCCACCCCACTTTTCTGGGCATCTCACCATGCCACCGCCGCACTAGCTGGGCATCTCAGCATGCCCACCACCCCTAGCTGGGCATCTCACCACGCCACCCAACCTTGCTGGGCATCTCACCATGCACCACACCTAGCTGGGCATCTCACCATGCCACCACACCTCTCTGGGCATCTCACCATGCCACCGCACCTAGCTGGCATCTCACCATGCCACCACACCTAGCTGGGCATCTCACCATGCCACCACACCTCTCTGGCATCTCACGATGCCACCACCCTAGCAGGGCATCTCACCATGCCACCACACCTATCTGGTTATCTCACCATGACACAACAACTATCTGGGCTCACCATGCCACCGCACCTAGCTGGGCATCTCACTATGCCACCACACCTAGCTGGGCATCTTACCATGCCACCACACCTAGCAGGGCATCTCACCATGCCACCACACCACTGGCACCTAGCTGGGCATCTCGCCATGCCACCACACCTAGCTTGGCATTTCACCATGCCACCCCACATAGCTGAGCATCTCACCATCAGTCTTGCACCTAGCTGCGCATCTCACCATGCCACCCCACTTTTCTGGGCATCTCACCATGCCACCACACGCACCTAGCTGGGCATCTCAGCATGCCACCACCCCTAGCTGGGCATCTCACCACACGCCACCCACCTTGCTGGCATCTCACCATGCCACCACACCTAGCTGGCATCTCACCATGCCACCACACCTCTCTGGGCATCTCACGATGCCACCACACCTAGCTGGGCATCTCACCATGCCACCACACCTAGCTGGGCATCTCACCTGCCACCACACACTCTCTGGGCATCTCACGATGCCACCACACCTAGCTGGGCATCTCACCATGCCACCACACCTAGCTGGGCATCTCACCATGACACAACACCTAGCAGGGCATCTCACCATGATACAACACCTAGCTGGTTATCTCACCATGACACAACACCTAGCTAGCTGGGCATCTCACCATGCCACCACACCTCTCTGGGCATCTCACCATGCCACCACACCTAGCTGGCATCTCACCATGCCACCACACCTAGCTGGGCATCTCACCATGCCACCACACCTAGCTGGGCATCTCACTGCAGCAGCACTGACACACTGACACACTGACACCTCTCTGAGCATCTCACTGCAGCACTGACATACTGACACCTCTCTGGGCAGCTCACTGCAGCACTGACACACGACACCTCTCTGGGCATCTCACTGCAGCACTGACACACTGGGGGTCACTTCTTTCATTTCCAATTGGGGAAAGTTGGCTGCAATCCTAATCGGAGAAAGAGAGAACAAGTAGGGGAAGTGGCTAAACGGCACAACGATCTTGGCGTTTCTCTCTCAACGTGATTTATGACTGAGTATTTCACTACATTTCTTTGGAGATAATAGGAACATACAGCAATACATCTGAAAATGTCAGGCAATTTTGTTATCACCTTGTTGGGGTGTCAGAATACATTATCTGTAGTTGAGAGGGAGTTGGAGCGAGAGGGGGGAGAGACAAAGAGAGAGGGGGGGGGGAAACAGAGAGAGAGAGAGAGAGAGATAGAAAGGAGAGGAGAGGGGGAGAGAGTGACACAGGAGAGAGAGAGAGAGACAGAGAGAGAGAAAGAGAGAGAAGGGGAGAGAGAGAGGGGGAAAAAAAGTGACAGAAAAGCGAGCGAAGCGAAATAGAGAGAGGGAGAGTGAATGAGAGATAGTGAAAGAGAGGGATAGAAGAGAAAGGACAGAGAGACAGAGACGGAGAGAGACAGGAACAGAGAGAGAGAGGGAGAGAGAGACAGGACAGAGATAGAGAGGAGAGAGAGAGGGAAAGAAGAGAGAAGAGATAGAGAGAGAGAGAGAGAGAGGGAAGAGATGAGAAAAAGAGAGAGAGAGAGAGAGAGAGAGAGAGATATTGTTTATTTATTCACAAACAATATTGCTTGTGGTACCAGGTTAACATCCCAGGGTACCTTGCATTACAATCAACCCCTATCCTGTACATAATCACTACTGTTGACCAGGGCCCATTGTAGTGCAATTGGGATGCAGAACAGAATCAGCCCTCATCTCTCTAAAAAAAAATTGCCTAGATTATTACCACGTTACAATATTCAATGATCTCATGTCTAACAGACCTGATCTCATATCTAACAGACCTGATCTCATATCTAACAGACCTGATCTCATATCTCTGTGTTCAAAACAGACCTGATCATATCTAACAGACCTGATCTCATATATACAGACCTGATCTCATATCTGACAGACCTGATCTCATATCTGACAGACCTGATCTCATATCTCTGTGGTCAAAACGACCTGATCTCATATCTAACAGACCTGATCTCACATCTGACAGACCTGATCTCATATCTCTGGAGTCAAAACAGACCTGATCTCATATCTGACAGACCAGATCTCAAATCTGACAGACCGATCTCAAATCTGACAGACCTGAACTCATATCTAACAGACCTGATCTCATATCTGACAACCCTGATCTCATATCTGACAGACCTGATCTCATATCTGACAGACCAGATCTCAAATCCTACAGACCTGATCTCAAATCTGACACGAAGACCTGATCTCAAATCTAACAGACCTGATCTCATATCTACAAACCTGATCTCAAATATCTCCGGGTCAAAACAGACCTGATACATATCTGACAGACCTGATCTCATATCTAACAGACCTGATCTCATATCTACACGGACCTGATCTCATATCTACCACGACCTGATCTCATATCTAACAGACCTGATCTCATATCTAAAAGACAGATCTCATATCTCCGTGGTCAAAACAGACCTGATATCATATCTGACAGACTGATCTCATATCTAACAGACCTGATCTCATATCTACACGGACCTGAATCTCATATCTACACGGACCTGATCTCATATCTAACAGACTGATCTCATATCTAAAAGACAGGATCTCATATCTCCGTGGTGCAAAACAGACCTGATCTCATATCTGACAGACCTGATCTCATATCTGACAGACCTGATTCATATCTAACAGACCTGATCTCATATCTCCAGGGTCAAAACAGACCTGATCTCATATCTAACAGACCTGATCTCATATCTAACAGACCTGATCTCAATCTCCATGGTCAAAACAGACCTGATCTCATATCTACAGACCGATCTCATATCTGACAGACCTGATCTCTCATTCTAACAGACCTGATCTCATATGTCTGGGTATAACAGACCTGATCTCATATCTAACATACGTGATCTCATATCTCTGGGGTCTAACAACAGACATGATCTCATATCTGACAGACCTGATCTCATATCTCTGGGGTCAAACAGACCTGATCTCATATCTGACAGAATGATCTCATATCTAACAGACCTGATCTCATATCTAACGACCTGATCTCATATCTCTGTGGTCAAAACAGAACCTGATCACATATCTAACGACCTGATCTAATATATAACAGACCTGATCTCATATCTAAAGAGACAATCTCATATCTCCGTGGTCAAAAAGGCCCTGATCTCATATCTGACAGACCTGATCTCATATCTAACAGACCTGATCTCATATCTAACAGACCTGATCTCATATCTGACAGACCAGCTCTCAAATCTGACAGACCTGATCTCAAATCTGACAGACCTGATCTCATATCTAACAGACGCTGATCTCATATCTAACAGACCTGATCTCAAA
>NW_022265005.1:0-19762 GCF_002021735.2 Oncorhynchus kisutch | reverse complement strand
GTGGACATGAAGGTAGGATTAGGATGGATTGAACCAGGATGTGGACATGAAGCTAGGGTTAGGATAGGATTGAACCAGGATGTGGACATGAAGCTAGGGTTAGGGTTGAACCAGGATGTGGACATGAAGTTAGGATTAGGATTAGGTTTGAACCAGGATGTGGACATGAAGCTAGGGTTAGGGGTTGAACCAGGATGTGGACATGAAGCTAGGGTTAGAATTAGGATTACCAGGATGTGGACATGAAGGTTAGGATTAGGATTAGGATTGAACCAGGATGTGGACATGAAGCTAGGTTCAGGGTTGAACCAGGATGTGGACATGAAGCTGGGGTTAGGATTAGGATTGAACCAGGATGTGGACATGAAGCTAGGGTTAGGGTTGAACCAGGATGTGGACATGAAGCTTGGTTAGGATTAGATTGAACCAGGATGTGGACATGAAGCTAGGGTTAGGGTTGAACCAGGATGTGGACATGAAGCTTAGGTTAGGATAGGTTGAACCAGGATGTGGACATGAAAGTAGGGTAGGGTTAAACAGGATGTGGACATGAAGCTAGGGTTAGGATTGTTGAACCAGGATGTGGACATGAAGGTAGGGTTATTAGGGTTGAACCAGGATGTGGACATGAAGCTAGGTTAGGGTTGAACCAGGATGTGTGGACATGAGGTAGGATTAGGGTTGAACCAGGATGTGGACATGAAGCTAGGTTTGACCAGGATGTGGACATGAAGGTAGGATTAGGGTTGAACCAGGATGTGGACATGATGAATCAGGGTTTAGAGTTGAACCAGGAGGTGCACATGAAGCTAGGGTTAGGATTAGGTTTGAACAAGGTTGTGGACATGAAGCTAGGTTAGGGTTGGACTGGGATGTGGACATGAACTAGGGTTAGGGTTTGGTTGAACCACAAGAATGTGGACATGAAGGTTAGGATTAGGGTTGAACCAGGATGTGGACAAGAAGCTAGAGTTAGGATTAGGGATTAACCAGGATGTGGACACAAAGTGGTTGTGATTAGGGTTGAACCAGGATGTGGACATGAAGGTTGGATTAGGTTTGAACCAGGATGTGGACATGAAGCTAGGTTAGAGTTGAACCAGGATGTGGACATGAAGGTAGGATTAGGGTTGAACCAGGAAGTGGACATGAAGTTAGGGTAGATTAGGATTACCAGGATGTGGACATGAAGGTAGGATTAGGATTAGGATTGAATTAACAGGATGTGGAATGAAAGCTAGGGTTTTATTTTCAGGGGGTTGAACCAGGATGTGGACGTGAAGCTTGGGTTAGGATTAGGTTTGACCCAGGATGTGGACATGAAGCTAGGGTTAGGGTTGAACCAGGATGTGGACATGAAGCTGGTTTAGGATTAGGGTTGAACCAGGATGTGGACATGAAGGTAGGGTTAGGATGGGATTGAACCAGGATGTGGACATGAAAGCTAGGGTTAGATTGGGATTGAACCAGGATGTGGACATGAGCTAGGGTTAGGATTAGGTTTGAACCAGGATGTGGACATGAAGCTAGGGTTAGGGTTGAACCAGGATGTGGGACATGAAGCTTGGGTTAGGATTAGGTTTGAACCAGGATGTGGACATGAAAGCTAGGTTAGGGTTGAACCAGGATGTGGACATGAAGCTTAGGGTTAGGATTAGGTGTTGAACCAGGATGTGGACATGAAGGTAGGGTTAGGATTGGTTGAACCAGGATGTGGTGGACATGAAGCTAGGGTTAGGATTGGATTAGAACCAGGATGTGGACATGAAGCTAGGGTTAGGATTAGGATTGAACCAGGATGTGGACATGAAGCTAGGGTTAGGTTTGAACCAGGATGTGGACATGAAGGTAGGGTTAGGGTTGAACCAGGGTGGGATAGAAGTAGGTTGAACCAGGATGTGGACATGAAGGTAGGATTAGGTTGAACCAGGATGTGGACATGAAGGTAGGATTAGGGTTGAACCAGGATGTGGACATGAAGTCAGGTAGGAGTTGAACCAGGAGGTGCACATGAAGCTAGGGTTAGGATTAGGATTGAACAAGGTTGTGGACATGAAGCTAGGGTTAGGGTTGGACTGGGATGTGGACATGAACCTAGGGTTAGGGTTTGGATTGAACCAGAATGTGGACATGAAGGTAGGGATTAGGGTTGAACCAGGATGTGGAACAAGAAGCTAGAGTTAGGATTAGGATTTAACCAGGAATGTGGACACAAGCTTGGGTTGTGATAGGATTTAACCAGATGTGGACATGAAGGGTTGGAATTTAGGTCTGATACCAGGAATGTGGACATGAAGCTAGGGTTAAGAGTTGAATCCAGGATGTGGACATGAGAGGTAGGACTTAGGGTTGAACCAGGATGTGGACATGAAAGGTAGGCTTCCGGATTGGGATTGACCAGGATGTTGTGACAATGAAGCTAGGGTTAGGATTAGGATTGAACCAGGATGTGGACATGAAGGTAGGGGTTTAGGATTGGGATTGAACCAGGATGTGGACATGAAGCTAGGGTTAGGGTTTGAACCAGGATGTGGAACATGAAGCTAGGGTTAGGGTTGAACCAGGATGTGGACATGAAGGTAGGATTAGGGTTGAACCAGGAAGTGGACATGAAGTTAGGGTTAGAATTAGGATTCAACTGGATGTGGACATGAAGGTAGGATTAGGATTAGGATTTAACCAGGATGTGGACATGAAGCTAGGGTCAGGGTTGAACCCAGGATGTGGACGTGAAGCTTGGGTTAGGATTAGGTTTGAACCAGGATGTGGACATGAAGCTAGGGTTAGGGTTGAACCAGGATGTGGACATGAAGCTGTGGTTAGGATTAGGGTTGAACCAGGATGTGGACATGAAGGTAGGGTTAGGATTGGGTTTGAACCAGGATGTGGACATGAAGCTAGGGTTAGGATTGGGATTGAACCAGGATGTGGACATGAAGCTAGGGTTAGGATTAGGATTGAACCAGGATGTGGACATGAAGCTAGGGTTAGGGTTGAACCAGGATGTGGACATGAAGGTAGGATTAGGATTCGGATTGAACCAGGATGTGGACATGAAGCTATGGTTAGGGTTGAACCAGGATGTGGACGTGAAGTTAGGGTTAGGATTAGGTTTGAACCAGTATGTGGACATGAAGCTAGGGTTAGGGTTGAACCAGGATGTGGACGTGAAGTTAGGGTTAGGATTAGGTTTGAACCAGGATGTGGACATGAAGGTAGTATTCGGGTTGAACCAGGATGTGGACATGAAGTTCGGGTTAGGATTAGGTTTGAACAAGGATGTCGACATGAAGGTAGGATTAGGATTGAACCAGGATGTGGACATGAAGCCAGGGTTAGGATTAGTATTGAACCAGAATGTGGACATGAAGGTAGGATTACGGTTGAACCAGGATGTGGACATGAAGCTAGGGTTAGGATTAGGATTGAACAAGGATGTGGACATGAACCTAGGGTTAGGGTTGGACTGGGATGAGGACATGAAGCTACGGTTAGGGTTTGGATTGAACCAGGATGTGGACATGAAGGTAGGATTAGGGTTGAACCAGGATGTGGACATGAAGCTAGAGTTAGGATTAGGATTTAACCAGGATGTTGACATGAAGGTAGTTTTAGGATTGAACCAGGATGTGGACATGAAGCTAGGTTTAGGGTTGAACCAGGATGTGGACATGAAGGTAGGATTAGGGTTGAACCAGGATGTGGACATGAAGCTAGGGTTAGGGTTGAACCAGGATGTGGACATGAAGGTAGGATTAGGGTTGAACCAGGATGTGGACATGAAGCTAGGGTTAGGGTTGAACCAGGATGTGGACATGAAGGTAGGGTTAGAATTAGGATTCAACCAGGATGTGGGCATGAAGGTAGGATTAGGATTTAACCAGGATGTGGACATGAAGCTAGGGTCAGGGTTGAACCAGGATGTGGACGTGAAGCTTGGGTTAGGATAAGGTTTGAACCAGTATGTGGACATGAAGCTAGGGTTAGGGTTGAACCAGGATGTGGACATGAAGCTGTGGTTAGGATTGGGGTTGAACCAGGATGTGGACATGAAGGTAGGGTTAGGATTGGATTTGAACCAGGATGTGGACATGAAGCTAGGGTTAGGGTTGAACCAGGATGTGGACATGAAGCTAGGGTTAGGATTAGGGTTGAACCAGGATGTGGACATGAAGCTAGGGTTAGGGTTGAACCAGGATGTGGACATGAAGCTAGGGTTAGGATTAGGGTTTAACCAGGATGTGGACATGAAGCTAGGGTTAGGTTTAGGTTTGAACCAGGATGTGGACATGAAGCTAGGGTTAGGATTTGGATTGAACCAGGATGTGGACATGAAGGTAGCTTTAGGGTTGAACCAGGATGTGGACATGAAGCTTGGGTTAGGGTCGAACCAGAATGTGGACATGAAGCTAGGGTTAGGGTTGAACCAGGATGTGGACGTGAAGCTTGGGTTAGGATTAGGATTGAACATGAATGTGGACATGAAGCTAAGTTTAGGGTTGAACCAGGATGTGGACATGAAGCTTGGGTTAGGATTAGGGTTGAACCAGAATGTGGACATGAAGGTAGGATTAGGGTTGAACCAGGATGTGGACATGAAGATTGGGTTAGGATTAGAATTGAACCAGAATGTGGACATGAAGGTAGGATTAGGGTTGAATAAGGATGTGGACATGAAGCTAGGGTTAGAGTTGAACCAGGATGTGGACATGAAGCTAGGGTTAGGATTAGGATTGAACAAGGTTGTGGACATGAAGCTAGGGTTAGGGTTGGACTGGGATGTGAACATGAACCTAGGGTTAGGGTTTGGATTGAACCAGAATGTGGACATGAAGGTAGGATTAGGGTTGAACCAGGATGTGGACAAGAAGCTAGAGTTAGGATTAGGATTTAACCAGGATGTGGACACAAAGCTTGGGTTGTGATTAGGATTGAACCAGGATGTGGACATGAAGGTTGGATTAGGTTTGAACCAGGATGTGGACATGAAGCTAGGGTTAGAGTTGAACCAGGATGTGGACATGAAGGTAGGATTAGGGTTGAACCAGGATGTGGACATGAAGGTAGGATTAGGGTTGAACCAGGATGTGGACATGAAGGTAGGATTAGGGTTGAACCAGGATGTGGACGTGAAGCTTGGGTTAGGATTAGGTTTGAACCAGGATGTGGACATGAAGCTAGGGTTAGGGTTGAACCAGGATGTGGACATGAAGCTGTGGTTAGGATTAGGGTTGAACCAGAATGTGGACATGAAGGTAGGGTTAGGATTGGGATTGAACCAGGATGTGGACATGAAGCTAGGGTTAGGATTGGGATTGAACCAGGATGTGGACATGAAGCTAGGGTTAGGATTAGGATTGAACCAGGATGTGGACATGAAGCTAGGGTTAGGGTTGAACCAGGATGTCGACATGAAGGTAGGATTAGGATTCGGATTGAACCAGGATGTGGACATGAAGCTAGGGTTAGGGTTGAACCAGGATGTGGACGTGAAGTTAGGGTTAGGATTAGGTTTGAACCAGGATGTGGAAATGAAGGTAGTATTCGTGTTGAACCAGGATGTGGACATGAAGCTAGGTTTAGGGTCGAACCAGGATGTGGACATGAAGGTAGGGTTAGGGTTGAACCAGGATGTGGATATGAAGCTAGGTTTGAACCAGGATGTGGACATGAAGGTAGGATTAGGCTTGAACCAGGATGTGGACACAAAGCTTGGGTTGTGATTAGGATTGAACCAGGATGTGGACATGAAGGTAGGATTAGGGTTGAACCAGGATGTGGACATGAAGTCAGGGTTAGAGTTGAACCAGGAGGTGCACATGAAGCTAGGGTTAGGATTAGGATTGAACAAGGTTGTGGACATGAAGCTAGGGTTAAGGTTGGACTGGGATGTGGACATGAACCTAGGGTTAGGGTTTGGATTGAACCAGGATGTGGACATGAAGGTAGGATTAGGGTTGAACCAGGATGTGGACATGAAGCTAGAGTTAGGATTAGGATTTAACCAGGATGTGGACACAAAGCTTGGGTTGTGATTAGGATTGAACCAGGATGTGGACATGAAGGTTGGATTAGGTTTGAACCACGATGTGGAGATGAAGCTAGGGTTAGAGTTGAACCAGGAGGTGCACATGAAGGTAGGATTAGGGTTGAACCAGGATGTGGACATGAAGGTAGGATTAGGGTTGAACCAGGATGTGGACATGAAGCTAGGGTTAGGGTTGAACCAGGATGTGGACATGAAGGTAGGATTAGGGTTGAACCAGGAAGTGGACATGAAGTTAGGGTTAGAATTAGGATTCAACCAGGATGTGGACATGAAGGTAGGATTAGGATTAGGATTTAACCAGGATGTGGACATGAAGGTAGGATTAGGGTTGAACCAGGATGTGGACATGAAGGTAGGATTAGGGTTGAACCAGGATGTGGACATGAAGGTAGGATTAGGATTGGGATTGAACCAGGATGTGGACATGAAGCTAGGGTTAGGATTAGGATTGAACCAGGATGTGGACATGAAGCTAGGGTTAGGGTTGAACCAGGATGTCGACATGAAGGTAGGATTAGGTTTCGGATTGAACCAGGATGTGGACATGAAGCTACGGTTAGGGTTGAACCAGGATGTGGACATGAAGTTAGGGTTAGAATTAGGATTCAACCAGGATGTGGACATGAAGGTAGGATTAGGATTAGGATTTAACCAGGATGTGGACATGAAGCTAGGGTTAAGGTTGGACTGGGATGTGGACATGAACCTAGGGTTAGGGTTTGGATTGAACCAGGATGTGGACATGAAGGTAGGATTAGGGTTGAACCAGGATGTGGACATGAAGTCAGGGTTAGAGTTGAACCAGGAGGTGCACATGAAGCTAGGGTTAGGATTAGGATTGAACAAGGTTGTGGACATGAAGCTAGGGTTAAGGTTGGACTGGGATGTGGACATGAACCTAGGGTTAGGGTTTGGATTGAACCAGGATGTGGACATGAAGGTAGGATTAGGGTTGAACCAGGATGTGGACATGAAGCTAGAGTTAGGATTAGGATTTAACCAGGATGTGGACACAAAGCTTGGGTTGTGATTAGGATTGAACCAGGATGTGGACATGAAGGTTGGATTAGGTTTGAACCAGGATGTGGAGATGAAGCTAGGGTTAGAGTTGAACCAGGAGGTGCACATGAAGGTAGGATTAGGGTTGAACCAGGATGTGGACATGAAGGTAGGATTAGGGTTGAACCAGGATGTGGACATGAAGCTAGGGTTAGGGTTGAACCAGGATGTGGACATGAAGGTAGGATTAGGGTTGAACCAGGAAGTGGACATGAAGTTAGGGTTAGAATTAGGATTCAACCAGGATGTGGACATGAAGGTAGGATTAGGATTAGGATTTAACCAGGATGTGGACATGAAGGTAGGATTAGGGTTGAACCAGGATGTGGACATGAAGGTAGGATTAGGGTTGAACCACGATGTGGACATGAAGGTAGGATTAGGATTGGGATTGAACCAGGATGTGGACATGAAGCTAGGGTTAGGATTAGGATTGAACCAGGATGTGGACATGAAGCTAGGGTTAGGGTTGAACCAGGATGTCGACATGAAGGTAGGATTAGGTTTCGGATTGAACCAGGATGTGGACATGAAGCTACGGTTAGGGTTGTACCAGGATGTGGACATGAAGTTAGGGTTAGAATTAGGATTCAACCAGGATGTGGACATGAAGGTATGATTAGGATTAGGATTTAACCAGGATGTGGACATGAAGCTAGGGTCAGGGTTGAACCAGGATGTGGACGTGAAGCTTGGGTTAGGATTAGGTTTGAACCAGGATGTGGACATGAAGCTAGGGTTAGGGTTGAACCAAGATGTGGACATGAAGCTTTGGTTAGGATTAGGATTGAACCAGGATGTGGACATGAAGCTAGGGTTAGGGTTGAACCAGGATGTCGACATGAAGGTAGGGTTAGGATTACGGTTGAACCAGGATGTAGACATGAAGCTAGGGTTAGAGTTGAACCAGGATGTGGACGTGAAGTTAGGGTTAGGATTAGGTTTGAACCAGAATGTGGACATGAAGGTAGTATTCGGGTTGAACCAGGATGTGGACATGAAGCTAGGTTTGGGTCGAACCAGGATGTGGACATGAAGGTAGGGTTAGGGTTGAACCAGGATGTGGATATGAAGCTAGGTTTGAACCAGGATGTGGACATGAAGGTAGGATTAGGGTTGAACCAGAATGTGGACATGAAGTCAGGGTTAGAGTTGAACAAGGAGGTGCACATGAAGCTAGGGTTAGGATTAGGTTTGAACAAGGTTGTGGACATGAAGCTAAGGTTAGGGTTGGACTGCGATGTGGACATGAACCTAGGGTTAGGGTTTGGATTGAACCAGAATGTGGACATGAAGGTAGGATTAGGGTTGAACCAGGATGTGGACAAGAAGCTAGAGTTAGGATTAGGATTTAACCAGGATGTGGACACAAAGCTTGGTTTGTGATTAGGGTTGAACCAGGATGTGGACATGAAGGTTGGATTAGGTTTGAACCAGGATGTGGACATGAAGCTAGGGTTAGAGTTGAACCAGGATGTGGACATGAAGGTAGGATTAGGGTTGAACCAGGAAGTGGACATGAAGTTAGGGTTAGAATCAGGATTCAACCAGGATGTGGACATGAAGGTAGGATTAGGATTAGGATTGAATTAACCAGGATGTGGACATGAAGCTAGGGTCAGGGTTGAACCAGGATGTGGACGTGAAGCTTGGGTTAGGATTAGGTTTGAACCAGGATGTGGACATGAAGCTAGGGTTAGGGTTGAACCAGGATGTGGACATGAAGCTGTGTTTAGGATTAGGGTTGAACCAGGATGTGGACATGAAGGTAGGGTTAGGATTGGGATTGAACCAGGATGTGGACATGAAGCTAGGGTTAGGATTGGGATTGAACCAGGATGTGGACATGAAGCTAGGGTTAGGATTAGGATTGAACCAGGATGTGGACATGAAGCTAGGGTTAGGGTTGAACCAGGATGTGGACGTGAAGCTTGGGTTAGGATTAGGTTTGAACCAGGATGTGGACATGAAGCTAGGGTTAGGGTTGAACCAGGATGTGGACATGAAGCTTGGGTTAGGATTAGGGTTGAACCAGGATGTGGACATGAAGGTAGGGTTAGGATTGGGATTGAACCAGGATGTGGACATGAAGCTAGGGTTAGGATTGGGATAGAACCAGGATGTGGACATGAAGCTAGGGTTAGGATTAGGGTTGAACCAGGATGTGGACATGAAGCTAGGGTTAGGGTTGAACCAGGATGTCGACATGAAGGTAGGGTTAGGGTTGAACCAGGATGTGGATATGAAGCTAGGTTTGAACCAGGATGTGGACATGAAGGTAGGATTAGGCTTGAACCAGGATGTGGACATGAAGGTAGGATTAGGGTTGAACCAGGATGTGGACATGAAGTCAGGGTTAGAGTTGAACCAGGAGGTGCACATGAAGCTAGGGTTAGGATTAGGATTGAACAAGGTTGTGGACATGAAGCTAGGGTTAGGGTTGGACTGGGATGTGGACATGAACCTAGGGTTAGGGTTTGGATTGAACCAGAATGTGGACATGAAGGTAGGATTAGGGTTGAACCAGGATGTGGACAAGAAGCTAGAGTTAGGATTAGGATTTAACCAGGATGTGGACACAAAGCTTGGGTTGTGATTAGGATTTAACCAGGATGTGGACATGAAGGTTGGATTAGGTCTGAACCAGGATGTGGACATGAAGCTAGGGTTAGAGTTGAACCAGGATGTGGACATGAAGGTAGGATTAGGGTTGAACCAGGATGTGGACATGAAGGTAGGGTTAGGATTGGGATTGAACCAGGATGTGGACATGAAGCTAGGGTTAGGATTAGGATTGAACCAGGATGTGGACATGAAGCTAGGGTTAGGGTTGAACCAGGATGTGGACGTGAAGCTTGGGTTAGGATTAGGTTTGAACCAGGATGTGGACATGAAGCTAGGGTTAGGGTTGAACCAGGATGTGGACATGAAGCTTGGGTTAGGATTAGGGTTGAACCAGGATGTGGACATGAAGGTAGGGTTAGGATTGGGATTGAACCAGGATGTGGACATGAAGCTAGGGTTAGGATTGGGATAGAACCAGGATGTGGACATGAAGCTAGGGTTAGGATTAGGGTTGAACCAGGATGTGGACATGAAGCTAGGGTTAGGGTTGAACCAGGATGTCGACATGAAGGTAGGGTTAGGGTTGAACCAGGATGTGGATATGAAGCTAGGTTTGAACCAGGATGTGGACATGAAGGTAGGATTAGGCTTGAACCAGGATGTGGACATGAAGTCAGGGTTAGAGTTGAACCAGGAGGTGCACATGAAGCTAGGGTTAGGATTAGGATTGAACAAGGTTGTGGACATGAAGCTAGGGTTAGGGTTGGACTGGGATGTGGACATGAACCTAGGGTTAGGGTTTGGATTGAACCAGAATGTGGACATGAAGGTAGGATTAGGGTTGAACCAGGATGTGGACAAGAAGCTAGAGTTAGGATTAGGATTTAACCAGGATGTGGACACAAAGCTTGGGTTGTGATTAGGATTTAACCAGGATGTGGACATGAAGGTTGGATTAGGTCTGAACCAGGATGTGGACATGAAGCTAGGGTTAGAGTTGAACCAGGATGTGGACATGAAGGTAGGATTAGGGTTGAACCAGGATGTGGACATGAAGGTAGGATTAGGGTTGAACCAGGAAGTGGACATGAAGTTAGGGTTAGAATTAGGATTCAACCAGGATGTGGACATGAAGGTAGGATTAGGATTAGGATTTAACCAGGATGTGGACATGAAGTTTGGGTCAGGGTTGAACCAGGATGTGGACGTGTAGCTTGGGTTAGGATTAGGTTTGAACCAGGATGTGGACATGAAGCTAGGGTTAGGGTTGAACCAGGATGTGGACATGAAGCTGTGGTTAGGATTAGGGTTGAACCAGGATTTGGACATGAAGGTAGGATTAGGGTTGAACCAGGATGTGGACATGAAGGTAGGATTAGGGTTGAACCAGGATGTGGACATGAAGGTAGGATTAGGCTTGAACCAGGATGTGGACATGAAGGTAGGATTAGGCTTGAACCAGGATGTGGACACAAAGCTTGGGTTGTGATTAGGATTGAACCAGGATGTGGACATGAAGGTAGGATTAGGGTTGAACCAGGATGTGGACATGAAGTCAGGGTTAGAGTTGAACCAGGAGGTGCACATGAAGCTAGGGTTAGGATTAGGATTGAACAAGGTTGTGGACATGAAGCTAGGGTTAAGGTTGGACTGGGATGTGGACATGAACCTAGGGTTAGGGTTTGGATTGAACCAGGATGTGGACATGAAGGTAGGATTAGGGTTGAACCAGGATGTGGACATGAAGCTAGAGTTAGGATTAGGATTTAACCAGGATGTGGACACAAAGCTTGGGTTGTGATTAGGATTGAACCAGGATGTGGACATGAAGGTTGGATTAGGTTTGAACCAGGATGTGGAGATGAAGCTAGGGTTAGAGTTGAACCAGGAGGTGCACATGAAGGTAGGATTAGGGTTGAACCAGGATGTGGACATGAAGGTAGGATTAGGGTTGAACCAGGATGTGGACATGAAGCTAGGGTTAGGGTTGAACCAGGATGTGGACATGAAGGTAGGATTAGGGTTGAACCAGGAAGTGGACATGAAGTTAGGGTTAGAATTAGGATTCAACCAGGATGTGGACATGAAGGTAGGATTAGGATTAGGATTTAACCAGGATGTGGACATGAAGGTAGGATTAGGGTTGAACCAGGATGTGGACATGAAGGTAGGATTAGGGTTGAACCAGGATGTGGACATGAAGGTAGGATTAGGATTGGGATTGAACCAGGATGTGGACATGAAGCTAGGGTTAGGATTAGGATTGAACCAGGATGTGGACATGAAGCTAGGGTTAGGGTTGAACCAGGATGTCGACATGAAGGTAGGATTAGGTTTCGGATTGAACCAGGATGTGGACATGAAGCTACGGTTAGGGTTGAACCAGGATGTGGACATGAAGTTAGGGTTAGAATTAGGATTCAACCAGGATGTGGACATGAAGGTAGGATTAGGATTTAACCAGGATGTGGACATGAAGCTAGGGTTAAGGTTGGACTGGGATGTGGACATGAACCTAGGGTTAGGGTTTGGATTGAACCAGGATGTGGACATGAAGGTAGGATTAGGGTTGAACCAGGATGTGGACATGAAGTCAGGGTTAGAGTTGAACCAGGAGGTGCACATGAAGCTAGGGTTAGGATTAGGATTGAACAAGGTTGTGGACATGAAGCTAGGGTTAAGGTTGGACTGGGATGTGGACATGAACCTAGGGTTAGGGTTTGGATTGAACCAGGATGTGGACATGAAGGTAGGATTAGGGTTGAACCAGGATGTGGACATGAAGCTAGAGTTAGGATTAGGATTTAACCAGGATGTGGACACAAAGCTTGGGTTGTGATTAGGATTGAACCAGGATGTGGACATGAAGGTTGGATTAGGTTTGAACCAGGATGTGGAGATGAAGCTAGGGTTAGAGTTGAACCAGGAGGTGCACATGAAGGTAGGATTAGGGTTGAACCAGGATGTGGACATGAAGGTAGGATTAGGGTTGAACCAGGATGTGGACATGAAGCTAGGGTTAGGGTTGAACCAGGATGTGGACATGAAGGTAGGATTAGGGTTGAACCAGGAAGTGGACATGAAGTTAGGGTTAGAATTAGGATTCAACCAGGATGTGGACATGAAGGTAGGATTAGGATTAGGATTTAACCAGGATGTGGACATGAAGGTAGGATTAGGGTTGAACCAGGATGTGGACATGAAGGTAGGATTAGGGTTGAACCACGATGTGGACATGAAGGTAGGATTAGGATTGGGATTGAACCAGGATGTGGACATGAAGCTAGGGTTAGGATTAGGATTGAACCAGGATGTGGACATGAAGCTAGGGTTAGGGTTGAACCAGGATGTCGACATGAAGGTAGGATTAGGTTTCGGATTGAACCAGGATGTGGACATGAAGCTACGGTTAGGGTTGTACCAGGATGTGGACATGAAGTTAGGGTTAGAATTAGGATTCAACCAGGATGTGGACATGAAGGTATGATTAGGATTAGGATTTAACCAGGATGTGGACATGAAGCTAGGGTCAGGGTTGAACCAGGATGTGGACGTGAAGCTTGGGTTAGGATTAGGTTTGAACCAGGATGTGGACATGAAGCTAGGGTTAGGGTTGAACCAAGATGTGGACATGAAGCTTTGGTTAGGATTAGGATTGAACCAGGATGTGGACATGAAGCTAGGGTTAGGGTTGAACCAGGATGTCGACATGAAGGTAGGGTTAGGATTACGGTTGAACCAGGATGTGGACATGAAGCTAGGGTTAGAGTTGAACCAGGATGTGGACGTGAAGTTAGGGTTAGGATTAGGTTTGAACCAGAATGTGGACATGAAGGTAGTATTCGGGTTGAACCAGGATGTGGACATGAAGCTAGGTTTAGGGTCGAACCAGGATGTGGACATGAAGGTAGGGTTAGGGTTGAACCAGGATGTGGATATGAAGCTAGGTTTGAACCAGGATGTGGACATGAAGGTAGGATTAGGCTTGAACCAGGATGTGGACATGAAGTCAGGGTTAGAGTTGAACCAGGAGGTGCACATGAAGCTAGGGTTAGGATTAGGATTGAACAAGGTTGTGGACATGAAGCTAGGGTTAGGGTTGGACTGGGATGTGGACATGAACCTAGGGTTAGGGTTTGGATTGAACCAGAATGTGGACATGAAGGTAGGATTAGGGTTGAACCAGGATGTGGACAAGAAGCTAGAGTTAGGATTAGGATTTAACCAGGATGTGGACACAAAGCTTGGGTTGTGATTAGGATTTAACCAGGATGTGGACATGAAGGTTGGATTAGGTCTGAACCAGGATGTGGACATGAAGCTAGGGTTAGAGTTGAACCAGGATGTGGACATGAAGGTAGGATTAGGGTTGAACCAGGATGTGGACATGAAGGTAGGATTAGGGTTGAACCAGGAAGTGGACATGAAGTTAGGGTTAGAATTAGGATTCAACCAGGATGTGGACATGAAGGTAGGATTAGGATTAGGATTTAACCAGGATGTGGACATGAAGTTTGGGTCAGGGTTGAACCAGGATGTGGACGTGTAGCTTGGGTTAGGATTAGGTTTGAACCAGGATGTGGACATGAAGCTAGGGTTAGGGTTGAACCAGGATGTGGACATGAAGCTGTGGTTAGGATTAGGGTTGAACCAGGATTTGGACATGAAGGTAGGATTAGGGTTGAACCAGGATGTGGACATGAAGGTAGGATTAGGGTTGAACCAGGATGTGGACATGAAGGTAGGATTAGGCTTGAACCAGGATGTGGACATGAAGGTAGGATTAGGCTTGAACCAGGATGTGGACACAAAGCTTGGGTTGTGATTAGGATTGAACCAGGATGTGGACATGAAGGTAGGATTAGGGTTGAACCAGGATGTGGACATGAAGTCAGGGTTAGAGTTGAACCAGGAGGTGCACATGAAGCTAGGGTTAGGATTAGGATTGAACAAGGTTGTGGACATGAAGCTAGGGTTAAGGTTGGACTGGGATGTGGACATGAACCTAGGGTTAGGGTTTGGATTGAACCAGGATGTGGACATGAAGGTAGGATTAGGGTTGAACCAGGATGTGGACATGAAGCTAGAGTTAGGATTAGGATTTAACCAGGATGTGGACACAAAGCTTGGGTTGTGATTAGGATTGAACCAGGATGTGGACATGAAGGTTGGATTAGGTTTGAACCAGGATGTGGAGATGAAGCTAGGGTTAGAGTTGAACCAGGAGGTGCACATGAAGGTAGGATTAGGGTTGAACCAGGATGTGGACATGAAGGTAGGATTAGGGTTGAACCAGGATGTGGACATGAAGCTAGGGTTAGGGTTGAACCAGGATGTGGACATGAAGGTAGGATTAGGGTTGAACCAGGATGTGGACATGAAGGTAGGATTAGGGTTGAACCAGGAAGTGGACATGAAGTTAGGGTTAGAATTAGGATTCAACCAGGATGTGGACATGAAGGTAGGATTAGGATTAGGATTTAACCAGGATGTGGACATGAAGTTTGGGTCAGGGTTGAACCAGGATGTGGACGTGTAGCTTGGGTTAGGATTAGGTTTGAACCAGGATGTGGACATGAAGCTAGGGTTAGGGTTGAACCAGGATGTGGACATGAAGCTGTGGTTAGGATTAGGGTTGAACCAGGATTTGGACATGAAGGTAGGATTAGGGTTGAACCAGGATGTGGACATGAAGGTAGGATTAGGGTTGAACCAGGATGTGGACATGAAGGTAGGATTAGGCTTGAACCAGGATGTGGACATGAAGGTAGGATTAGGCTTGAACCAGGATGTGGACACAAAGCTTGGGTTGTGATTAGGATTGAACCAGGATGTGGACATGAAGGTAGGATTAGGGTTGAACCAGGATGTGGACATGAAGTCAGGGTTAGAGTTGAACCAGGAGGTGCACATGAAGCTAGGGTTAGGATTAGGATTGAACAAGGTTGTGGACATGAAGCTAGGGTTAAGGTTGGACTGGGATGTGGACATGAACCTAGGGTTAGGGTTTGGATTGAACCAGGATGTGGACATGAAGGTAGGATTAGGGTTGAACCAGGATGTGGACATGAAGCTAGAGTTAGGATTAGGATTTAACCAGGATGTGGACACAAAGCTTGGGTTGTGATTAGGATTGAACCAGGATGTGGACATGAAGGTTGGATTAGGTTTGAACCAGGATGTGGAGATGAAGCTAGGGTTAGAGTTGAACCAGGAGGTGCACATGAAGGTAGGATTAGGGTTGAACCAGGATGTGGACATGAAGGTAGGATTAGGGTTGAACCAGGATGTGGACATGAAGCTAGGGTTAGGGTTGAACCAGGATGTGGACATGAAGTTAGGGTTAGAATTAGGATTCAACCAGGATGTGGACATGAAGGTAGGATTAGGATTAGGATTTAACCAGGATGTGGACATGAAGGTAGGATTAGGGTTGAACCAGGATGTGGACATGAAGGTAGGATTAGGGTTGAACCAGGATGTGGACATGAAGGTAGGATTAGGATTGGGATTGAACCAGGATGTGGACATGAAGCTAGGGTTAGGATTAGGATTGAACCAGGATGTGGACATGAAGCTAGGGTTAGGGTTGAACCAGGATGTCGACATGAAGGTAGGATTAGGTTTCGGATTGAACCAGGATGTGGACATGAAGCTACGGTTAGGGTTGAACCAGGATGTGGACATGAAGTTAGGGTTAGAATTAGGATTCAACCAGGATGTGGACATGAAGGTAGGATTAGGATTTAACCAGGATGTGGACATGAAGCTAGGGTTAAGGTTGGACTGGGATGTGGACATGAACCTAGGGTTAGGGTTTGGATTGAACCAGGATGTGGACATGAAGGTAGGATTAGGGTTGAACCAGGATGTGGACATGAAGTCAGGGTTAGAGTTGAACCAGGAGGTGCACATGAAGCTAGGGTTAGGATTAGGATTGAACAAGGTTGTGGACATGAAGCTAGGGTTAAGGTTGGACTGGGATGTGGACATGAACCTAGGGTTAGGGTTTGGATTGAACCAGGATGTGGACATGAAGGTAGGATTAGGGTTGAACCAGGATGTGGACATGAAGCTAGAGTTAGGATTAGGATTTAACCAGGATGTGGACACAAAGCTTGGGTTGTGATTAGGATTGAACCAGGATGTGGACATGAAGGTTGGATTAGGTTTGAACCAGGATGTGGAGATGAAGCTAGGGTTAGAGTTGAACCAGGAGGTGCACATGAAGGTAGGATTAGGGTTGAACCAGGATGTGGACATGAAGGTAGGATTAGGGTTGAACCAGGATGTGGACATGAAGCTAGGGTTAGGGTTGAACCAGGATGTGGACATGAAGGTAGGATTAGGGTTGAACCAGGAAGTGGACATGAAGTTAGGGTTAGAATTAGGATTCAACCAGGATGTGGACATGAAGGTAGGATTAGGATTAGGATTTAACCAGGATGTGGACATGAAGGTAGGATTAGGGTTGAACCAGGATGTGGACATGAAGGTAGGATTAGGGTTTGAACCACGATGTGGACATGAAGGTAGGATTAGGATTGGGATTGAACCAGGATGTGGACATGAAGCTAGGGTTAGGATTAGGATTGAACCAGGATGTGGACATGAAGCTAGGGTTAGGGTTGAACCAGGATGTCGACATGAAGGTAGGATTAGGTTTCGGATTGAACCAGGATGTGGACATGAAGCTACGGTTAGGGTTGTACCAGGATGTGGACATGAAGTTAGGGTTAGAATTAGGATTCAACCAGGATGTGGACATGAAGGTATGATTAGGATTAGGATTTAACCAGGATGTGGACATGAAGCTAGGGTCAGGGTTGAACCAGGATGTGGACGTGAAGCTTGGGTTAGGATTAGGTTTGAACCAGGATGTGGACATGAAGCTAGGGTTAGGGTTGAACCAAGATGTGGACATGAAGCTTTGGTTAGGATTAGGATTGAACCAGGATGTGGACATGAAGCTAGGGTTAGGGTTGAACCAGGATGTCGACATGAAGGTAGGGTTAGGATTACGGTTGAACCAGGATGTGGACATGAAGCTAGGGTTTAGAGTTGAACCAGGATGTGGACGTGAAGTTAGGGTTAGGATTAGGTTTGAACCAGAATGTGGACATGAAGGTAGTATTCGGGTTGAACCAGGATGTGGACATGAAGCTAGGTTTAGGGTCGAACCAGGATGTGGACATGAAGGTAGGGTTAGGGTTGAACCAGGATGTGGATATGAAGCTAGGTTTGAACCAGGATGTGGACATGAAGGTAGGATTAGGGTTGAACCAGAATGTGGACATGAAGTCAGGGTTAGAGTTGAACAAGGAGGTGCACATGAAGCTAGGGTTAGGATTAGGTTTTGAACAAGGTTGTGGACATGAAGCTAAGGTTAGGGTTGGACTGCGATGTGGACATGAACCTAGGGTTAGGGTTTGGATTGAACCAGAATGTGGACATGAAGGTAGGATTAGGGTTGAACCAGGATGTGGACAAGAAGCTAGAGTTAGGATTAGGATTTAACCAGGATGTGGACACAAAGCTTGGTTTGTGATTAGGGTTGAACCAGGATGTGGACATGAAGGTTGGATTAGGTTTGAACCAGGATTGTGGACATGAAGCTAGGGTTAGAGTTGAACCAGGATGTGGACATGAAGGTAGGATTAGGGGTTGAACCAGGAAGTGGACATGAAGTTAGGGTTAGAATCAGGATTCAACCAGGATGTGGACATGAAGGTAGGATTAGGATTAGGATTGAATTAACCAGGATGTGGACATGAAGCTAGGGTCAGGGTTGAACCAGGATGTGGACGTGAAGCTTGGGTTTACGGATTAGGTTTGAACCAGGATGTGGACATGAAGCTAGGGTTAGGGTTGAACCAGGATGTGGACATGAAGCTGTGTTTAGGATTAGGGTTGAACCAGGATGTGGACATGAAGGTAGGGTTAGGATTGGGATTGAACCAGGATGTGGACATGAAGCTAGGGTTAGGATTGGGATTGAACCAGGATGTGGACATGAAGCTAGGGTTAGGATTAGGATTGAACCAGGATGTGGACATGAAGCTAGGGTTAGGGTGAACCAGGATGTGGACGTGAAGCTTGGGTTAGGATTAGGTTTGAACCAGGATGTGGACATGAAGCTAGGGTTAGGGTTGAACCAGGATGTGGACATGAAGCTTGGGTTAGGATAGGGTTTGAACCAGGATGTGGACATGAAGGTAGGGTTAGGATTGGGATTGAACCAGGATGTGGACATGAAGCTAGGGTTAGGATTGGGATTGAACCAGGATGTGGACATGAAGCTAGGGTGGTTAGGATTAGGGTGAACCAGGATGTGGACATGAAGCTAGGGTTAGGTTTGAACCAGGATGTGGACATGAAGGTAGGGTTAGGGTTGAACCAGGATGTGGATATGAAGGTTAGGTTTGAACCAGGATGTGGACATGAAGGTAGGATTAGGCTTGAACCAGGATGTGGACATGAAGGTAGGATTAGGGTTGAACCAGGATGTGGACATGAAGTCAGGGTTAGAGTTGAACCAGGATGTGGACATGAAGCTAGGGTTAGGATTAGGGATTGAACCAGGATGTGGACATGAAGCTAGGGTTAGGGTTGGACTGGAGGGATGTGGACATGAACTAGGGTAGGATTTGGATTGAACCAGAATGTGGACATGAAGGTTTAGGATTAGGGTTGAACCAGGATGTGGACATGAAGCTAGAGTTAGGATTGGATTTAACCAGGATGTGGACATGAAGCTAGGGTTTGGATTAGGATTGAACCAGGATGTGGACATGAAGGTGGATTAGGTTTGAACCAGGATGTGGACATGAAGTAGGGTTAGGGTTGAACCAGGATGTGGACATGAAGGTAGGATTAGGTTGAACCAGGATGTGGACATGAAGGTAGGGTAGGATTAGGAGTTTGAAACCAGGATGTGGACATGAAGCTAGGGTTAGGATTAGGATTGAACAGGATGTGGACATGAAGCTAGGGTTAGGTTGAACCAGGATGTGGACGTGAAGCTTGGGTTAGGATAGGTTTGAACCAGGATGTGGACATGAAGGTAGGGTTAGGGTTGAACCAGGATGT
>NW_022265004.1:0-19749 GCF_002021735.2 Oncorhynchus kisutch | reverse complement strand
CCAGCTAGATCTACTGTCTCTATTATATTATGACAGACCAGCTAGATCTACTGTCTCTATTATATTATGACAGACCAGCTAGATCTACTGTCTCTATTATATTATGACAGACCAGCTAGATCTACTGTCTCTTATATTTGACAGACCAGCTAGATCTACTGTCTCTATTATATTATGACAGACCAGCTAGATCTACTGTCTCTATTATATTATGACAGACCAGCTAGATCTACTGTCTCTATTATATTATGACAGACCAGCTAGATCTACTGTCTCTATTATATTATGACAGACCAGCTAGATCTACTGTCTCTATTATATTATGACAGACCAGCTAGATCTACTGTCTCTATTATATTATGACAGACCAGCTAGATCTACTGTCTATTATATTATGACAGACCAGCTAGATCTACTGTCTCTATTTTATTATGACAGACCAGCTAGATCTACTGTCTCTATTATATATGACAGACCAGCTAGATCTACTGTCTCTATTATATTATGACAGACCAGCTAGATCTACTGTCTCTATTATATTATGACAGACCAGCTAGATCTACTGTCTCTATTATAATATGACAGACCAGCTAGATCTACTGTCTCTATTATATTATGACAGACCAGCTAGATCTACTGTCTCTATATATGACAGACCAGCTAGATCTACTGTCTCTATTATATTATGACAGACCAGCTAGATCTACTCTCTATTATATTATGACAGACCAGCTAGATCTACTGTCTCTATTATATTATGACAGACCAGCTAGATCTACTCTATTATATTATGACAGACCAGCTAGATCTACTGTCTCTGTAATATGACAGACCAGCTAGATCTACTGTCTCTATTATATTATGACAGACCAGCTAGATCTACTCTCTATTATAATATGACAGACCAGCTAGATCTACTGTCTCTATTATATTTGACAGACCAGCTAGATCTACTCTATTATATTATGACAGACCAGCTAGATCTACTGTCTCTATATAATATGACAGACCAGCTAGATCTACTGTCTCTATTATATTATGACAGACCAGCTAGATCTACTGTCTCTATTATAATATGACAGACCAGCTAGATCTACTGTCTCTATTATATTATGACAGACCAGCTAGATCTACTGTCTCTATTATATTATGACAGACCAGCTAGATCTACTGTCTCTATTATATTATGACAGACCAGCTAGATCTACTGTCTCTATTTATTATGACAGACCAGCTAGATCTACTGTCTCTATTATATTATGACAGACCAGCTAGATCTACTGTCTCTATTATATTATGACAGACCAGCTAGATCTACTGTCTCTATTATATTATGACAGACCAGCTAGATCTACTGTCTCTATTATAATATGACAGACCAGCTAGATCTACTGTCTCTATTATATTATGACAGACCAGCTAGATCTACTGTCTCTATTATATTTGACAGACCAGCTAGATCTACTGTCTCTATTATATTATGACAGACCAGCTAGATCTACTGTCTCTATAATATGACAGACCAGCTAGATCTACTGTCTCTATTATATTATGACAGACCAGCTAGATCTACTCTCTATTATAATTATGACAGACCAGCTAGATCTACTGTCTCTATTATATTTGACAGACCAGCTAGATCTACTGTCTCTATTATATTATGACAGACCAGCTAGATCTACTGTCTATTAATATGACAGACCAGCTAGATCTACTGTCTCTATTATATTATGACAGACCAGCTAGATCTACTGTCTCTATTATATTATGACAGACCAGCTAGATCTACTGTCTCTATTATATTATGACAGACCAGCTAGATCTACTCTATTATATTATGACAGACCAGCTAGATCTACTGTCTCTATAATATGACAGACCAGCTAGATCTACTGTCTCTATTATATTATGACAGACCAGCTAGATCTACTGTCTCTATTATATATGACAGACCAGCTAGATCTACTGTCTCTATTTATTATGACAGACCAGCTAGATCTACTGTCTCTATTATATTATGACAGACCAGCTAGATCTACTGTCTCTATTATATTATGACAGACCAGCTAGATCTACTGTCTCTTATAATATGACAGACCAGCTAGATCAACTGTCTCTTTTATAATATGACAGACCAGCTAGATCTACTGTCTCTATTATATTATGACAGACCAGCTAGATCTACTGTCTCTATTATATTATGACAGACCAGCTAGATCTACTCTCTATTATATTATGACAGACCAGCTAGATCTACTGTCTCTATATTATGACAGACCAGCTAGATCTACTGTCTCTATTATATTATGACAGACCAGCTAGATCTACTGTCTCTATTATATATGACAGACCAGCTAGATCTACTGTCTCTATTTATTGACAGACCAGCTAGATCTACTCTATTATTATTATGACAGACCAGCTAGATCTACTGTCTCTATAATATGACAGACCAGCTAGATCTACTGTCTCTATTATATTATGACAGACCAGCTAGATCTACTGTCTCTATAATATGACAGACCAGCTAGATCTACTGTCTCTATTATATTATGACAGACCAGCTAGATCTACTGTCTCTATTATATTATGACAGACCAGCTAGATCTACTGTCTCTATTATATTATGACAGACCAGCTAGATCTACTGTCTCTATTATATTATGACAGACCAGCTAGATCTACTGTCTCTATTATATTATGACAGACCAGCTAGAACTCTATTCTAGCTAGATCTACTGTCTCTATAATATGACAGACCAGCTAGATCTACTGTCTCTATTATATATGACAGACCAGCTAGATCTACTGTCTCTATAATTATGACAGACCAGCTAGATCTACTGTCTCTATTATATTATGACAGACCAGCTAGATCTACTGTCTCTATTATATTATGACAGACCAGCTAGATCTACTCTCTATTATAATATGACAGACCAGCTAGATCTACTGTCTCTATTAATATGACAGACCAGCTAGATCTACTGTCTCTATTATATTATGACAGACCAGCTAGATCTACTGTCTCTATTATATTATGACAGACCAGCTAGATCTACTGTCTCTATTATATTATGACAGACCAGCTAGATCTACTGTCTCTATTATATTATGACAGACCAGCTAGATCTACTCTCTATTATATTATGACAGACCAGCTAGATCTACTGTCTCTATTATATATGACAGACCAGCTAGATCTACTGTCTCTATTATATTATGACAGACCAGCTAGATCTACTGTCTCTATTATATTATGACAGACCAGCTAGATCTACTGTCTCTATTATATTATGACAGACCAGCTAGATCTACTGTCTCTATTATATTATGACAGACCAGCTAGATCTACTGTCTCTATTATATTATGACAGACCAGCTAGATCTACTGTCTCTATTATATTATGACAGACCAGCTAGATCTACTGTCTCTATTATATTATGACAGACCAGCTAGATCTACTGTCTCTATTATATTATGACAGACCAGCTAGATCTACTGTCTCTATTATATTATGACAGACCAGCTAGATCTACTGTCTCTATTATATTATGACAGACCAGCTAGATCTACTGTCTCTATTATATTATGACAGACCAGCTAGATCTACTGTCTCTATTATATTATGACAGACCAGCTAGATCTACTGTCTCTATTATATTATGACAGACCAGCTAGATCTACTGTCTCTATTATATTATGACAGACCAGCTAGATCTACTGTCTCTATTATATTATGACAGACCAGCTAGATCTACTGTCTCTATTATATTATGACAGACCAGCTAGATCTACTGTCTCTATTATATTATGACAGACCAGCTAGATCTACTGTCTCTATTATATTATGACAGACCAGCTAGATCTACTGTCTCTATTATATTATGACAGACCAGCTAGATCTACTGTCTCTATTATATTATGACAGACCAGCTAGATCTACTGTCTCTATATATATGACAGACCAGCTAGATCTACTGTCTCTATTATATTATGACAGACCAGCTAGATCTACTGTCTCTATTATATTATGACAGACCAGCTAGATCTACTGTCTCTATTATATTATGACAGACCAGCTAGATCTACTGTCTCTATATATATGACAGACCAGCTAGATCTACTGTCTCTATTATATTATGACAGACCAGCTAGATCTACTGTCTCTATTATATTATGACAGACCAGCTAGATCTACTGTCTCTATTATATTATGACAGACCAGCTAGATCTACTGTCTCTATTATATTATGACAGACCAGCTAGATCTACTGTCTCTATTATATTATGACAGACCAGCTAGATCTACTGTCTCTATTATATTATGACAGACCAGCTAGATCTACTGTCTCTATTATATTATGACAGACCAGCTAGATCTACTGTCTCTATTATATTATGACAGACCAGCTAGATCTACTGTCTCTATTATATTATGACAGACCAGCTAGATCTACTGTCTCTATTATATTATGACAGACCAGCTAGATCTACTGTCTCTATTATATTATGACAGACCAGCTAGATCTACTGTCTCTATTATATTATGACAGACCAGCTAGATCTACTGTCTCTATTATATTATGACAGACCAGCTAGATCTACTGTCTCTATTATATTATGACAGACCAGCTAGATCTACTGTCTCTATTATATTATGACAGACCAGCTAGATCTACTGTCTCTATTATATTATGACAGACCAGCTAGATCTACTGTCTCTATTATATTATGACAGACCAGCTAGATCTACTGTCTCTATTATATTATGACAGACCAGCTAGATCTACTGTCTCTATTATATTATGACAGACCAGCTAGATCTACTGTCTCTATTATATTATGACAGACCAGCTAGATCTACTGTCTCTATTATATTATGACAGACCAGCTAGATCTACTGTCTCTATTATATTATGACAGACCAGCTAGATCTACTGTCTCTATTATATTATGACAGACCAGCTAGATCTACTGTCTCTATTATATTATGACAGACCAGCTAGATCTACTGTCTCTATTATATTATGACAGACCAGCTAGATCTACTGTCTCTATTATATTATGACAGACCAGCTAGATCTACTGTCTCTATTATATTATGACAGACCAGCTAGATCTACTGTCTCTATTATATTATGACAGACCAGCTAGATCTACTCTCTCTTATATTATGACAGACCAGCTAGATCTACTGTCTCTATTATATTATGACAGACCAGCTAGATCTACTGTCTCTATTATATTATGACAGACCAGCTAGATCTACTGTCTCTATTATATTATGACAGACCAGCTAGATCTACTGTCTCTATTATATTATGACAGACCAGCTAGATCTACTGTCTCTATTATATTATGACAGACCAGCTAGATCTACTGTCTCTATTATATTATGACAGACCAGCTAGATCTACTGTCTCTATTATATTATGACAGACCAGCTAGATCTACTGTCTCTATTATATTATGACAGACCAGCTAGATCTACTGTCTCTATTATATTATGACAGACCAGCTAGATCTACTGTCTCTATTATATTATGACAGACCAGCTAGATCTACTGTCTCTATTATATTATGACAGACCAGCTAGATCTACTGTCTCTATTATATTATGACAGACCAGCTAGATCTACTGTCTCTATTATATTATGACAGACCAGCTAGATCTACTGTCTCTATTATATTATGACAGACCAGCTAGATCTACTGTCTCTATTATATTATGACAGACCAGCTAGATCTACTGTCTCTATTATATTATGACAGACCAGCTAGATCTACTGTCTCTATTATATTATGACAGACCAGCTAGATCTACTGTCTCTATTATATTATGACAGACCAGCTAGATCTACTGTCTCTATTATATTATGACAGACCAGCTAGATCTACTGTCTCTATTATATTATGACAGACCAGCTAGATCTACTGTCTCTATTATATTATGACAGACCAGCTAGATCTACTGTCTCTATTATATTATGACAGACCAGCTAGATCTACTGTCTCTATTATATTATGACAGACCAGCTAGATCTACTGTCTCTATTATATTATGACAGACCAGCTAGATCTACTGTCTCTATTATATTATGACAGACCAGCTAGATCTACTGTCTCTATTATATTATGACAGACCAGCTAGATCTACTGTCTCTATTATATTATGACAGACCAGCTAGATCTACTGTCTCTATTATATTATGACAGACCAGCTAGATCTACTGTCTCTATTATATTATGACAGACCAGCTAGATCTACTGTCTCTATTATATTATGACAGACCAGCTAGATCTACTGTCTCTATTATATTATGACAGACCAGCTAGATCTACTGTCTCTATTATATTATGACAGACCAGCTAGATCTACTGTCTCTATTATATTATGACAGACCAGCTAGATCTACTGTCTCTATTATATTATGACAGACCAGCTAGATCTACTGTCTCTATTATATTATGACAGACCAGCTAGATCTACTGTCTCTATTATATTATGACAGACCAGCTAGATCTACTGTCTCTATTATATTATGACAGACCAGCTAGATCTACTGTCTCTATTATATTATGACAGACCAGCTAGATCTACTGTCTCTATTATATTATGACAGACCAGCTAGATCTACTGTCTCTATTATATTATGACAGACCAGCTAGATCTACTGTCTCTATTATATTATGACAGACCAGCTAGATCTACTGTCTCTATTATATTATGACAGACCAGCTAGATCTACTGTCTCTATTATATTATGACAGACCAGCTAGATCTACTGTCTCTATTATATTATGACAGACCAGCTAGATCTACTGTCTCTATTATATTATGACAGACCAGCTAGATCTACTGTCTCTATTATATTATGACAGACCAGCTAGATCTACTGTCTCTATTATATTATGACAGACCAGCTAGATCTACTGTCTCTATTATATTATGACAGACCAGCTAGATCTACTGTCTCTATTATATTATGACAGACCAGCTAGATCTACTGTCTCTATTATATTATGACAGACCAGCTAGATCTACTGTCTCTATTATATTATGACAGACCAGCTAGATCTACTGTCTCTATTATATTATGACAGACCAGCTAGATCTACTGTCTCTATTATATTATGACAGACCAGCTAGATCTACTGTCTCTATTATATTATGACAGACCAGCTAGATCTACTGTCTCTATTATATTATGACAGACCAGCTAGATCTACTGTCTCTATTATATTATGACAGACCAGCTAGATCTACTGTCTCTATTATATTATGACAGACCAGCTAGATCTACTGTCTCTATTATATTATGACAGACCAGCTAGATCTACTGTCTCTATTATATTATGACAGACCAGCTAGATCTACTGTCTCTATTATATTATGACAGACCAGCTAGATCTACTGTCTCTATTATATTATGACAGACCAGCTAGATCTACTGTCTCTATTATATTATGACAGACCAGCTAGATCTACTGTCTCTATTATATTATGACAGACCAGCTAGATCTACTGTCTCTATTATATATGACAGACCAGCTAGATCTACTGTCTCTATTATATTATGACAGACCAGCTAGATCTACTGTCTCTATTATATTATGACAGACCAGCTAGATCTACTGTCTCTATTATATTATGACAGACCAGCTAGATCTACTGTCTCTATTATATTATGACAGACCAGCTAGATCTACTGTCTCTATTATATTATGACAGACCAGCTAGATCTACTGTCTCTATTATATTATGACAGACCAGCTAGATCTACTGTCTCTATTATATTATGACAGACCAGCTAGATCTACTGTCTCTATTATATTATGACAGACCAGCTAGATCTACTGTCTCTATTATATTATGACAGACCAGCTAGATCTACTGTCTCTATTATATTATGACAGACCAGCTAGATCTACTGTCTCTATTATATTATGACAGACCAGCTAGATCTACTGTCTCTATTATATTATGACAGACCAGCTAGATCTACTGTCTCTATTATATTATGACAGACCAGCTAGATCTACTGTCTCTATTATATTATGACAGACCAGCTAGATCTACTGTCTCTATTATATTATGACAGACCAGCTAGATCTACTGTCTCTATTATATTATGACAGACCAGCTAGATCTACTGTCTCTATTATATTATGACAGACCAGCTAGATCTACTGTCTCTATTATATTATGACAGACCAGCTAGATCTACTGTCTCTATTATATTATGACAGACCAGCTAGATCTACTGTCTCTATTATATTATGACAGACCAGCTAGATCTACTGTCTCTATTATATTATGACAGACCAGCTAGATCTACTGTCTCTATTATATTATGACAGACCAGCTAGATCTACTGTCTCTATTATATTATGACAGACCAGCTAGATCTACTGTCTCTATTATATTATGACAGACCAGCTAGATCTACTGTCTCTATTATATTATGACAGACCAGCTAGATCTACTGTCTCTATTATATTATGACAGACCAGCTAGATCTACTGTCTCTATTATATTATGACAGACCAGCTAGATCTACTGTCTCTATTATATTATGACAGACCAGCTAGATCTACTGTCTCTATTATATATGACAGACCAGCTAGATCTACTGTCTCTATTATATTATGACAGACCAGCTAGATCTACTGTCTCTATTATATTATGACAGACCAGCTAGATCTACTGTCTCTATTATATTATGACAGACCAGCTAGATCTACTGTCTCTATTATATTATGACAGACCAGCTAGATCTACTGTCTCTATTATATTATGACAGACCAGCTAGATCTACTGTCTCTATTATATTATGACAGACCAGCTAGATCTACTGTCTCTATTATATTATGACAGACCAGCTAGATCTACTGTCTCTATTATATTATGACAGACCAGCTAGATCTACTGTCTCTATTATATTATGACAGACCAGCTAGATCTACTGTCTCTATTATATTATGACAGACCAGCTAGATCTACTGTCTCTATTATATTATGACAGACCAGCTAGATCTACTGTCTCTATTATATTATGACAGACCAGCTAGATCTACTGTCTCTATTATATTATGACAGACCAGCTAGATCTACTGTCTCTATTATATTATGACAGACCAGCTAGATCTACTGTCTCTATTATATTATGACAGACCAGCTAGATCTACTGTCTCTATTATATTATGACAGACCAGCTAGATCTACTGTCTCTATTATATTATGACAGACCAGCTAGATCTACTGTCTCTATTATATTATGACAGACCAGCTAGATCTACTGTCTCTATTATATTATGACAGACCAGCTAGATCTACTGTCTCTATTATATTATGACAGACCAGCTAGATCTACTGTCTCTATTATATTATGACAGACCAGCTAGATCTACTGTCTCTATTATATTATGACAGACCAGCTAGATCTACTGTCTCTATTATATTATGACAGACCAGCTAGATCTACTGTCTCTATTATATTATGACAGACCAGCTAGATCTACTGTCTCTATTATATTATGACAGACCAGCTAGATCTACTGTCTCTATTATATTATGACAGACCAGCTAGATCTACTGTCTCTATTATATTATGACAGACCAGCTAGATCTACTGTCTCTATTATATTATGACAGACCAGCTAGATCTACTGTCTCTATTATATTATGACAGACCAGCTAGATCTACTGTCTCTATTATATTATGACAGACCAGCTAGATCTACTGTCTCTATTATATTATGACAGACCAGCTAGATCTACTGTCTCTATTATATTATGACAGACCAGCTAGATCTACTGTCTCTATTATATTATGACAGACCAGCTAGATCTACTGTCTCTATTATATTATGACAGACCAGCTAGATCTACTGTCTCTATTATATTATGACAGACCAGCTAGATCTACTGTCTCTATTATATTATGACAGACCAGCTAGATCTACTGTCTCTATTATATTATGACAGACCAGCTAGATCTACTGTCTCTATTATATTATGACAGACCAGCTAGATCTACTGTCTCTATTATATTATGACAGACCAGCTAGATCTACTGTCTCTATTATATTATGACAGACCAGCTAGATCTACTGTCTCTATTATATTATGACAGACCAGCTAGATCTACTGTCTCTATTATATTATGACAGACCAGCTAGATCTACTGTCTCTATTATATTATGACAGACCAGCTAGATCTACTGTCTCTATTATATTATGACAGACCAGCTAGATCTACTGTCTCTATTATATTATGACAGACCAGCTAGATCTACTGTCTCTATTATATTATGACAGACCAGCTAGATCTACTGTCTCTATTATATTATGACAGACCAGCTAGATCTACTGTCTCTATTATATTATGACAGACCAGCTAGATCTACTGTCTCTATTATATTATGACAGACCAGCTAGATCTACTGTCTCTATTATATTATGACAGACCAGCTAGATCTACTGTCTCTATTATATTATGACAGACCAGCTAGATCTACTGTCTCTATTATATTATGACAGACCAGCTAGATCTACTGTCTCTATTATATTATGACAGACCAGCTAGATCTACTGTCTCTATTATATTATGACAGACCAGCTAGATCTACTGTCTCTATTATATTATGACAGACCAGCTAGATCTACTGTCTCTATTATATTATGACAGACCAGCTAGATCTACTGTCTCTATTATATTATGACAGACCAGCTAGATCTACTGTCTCTATTATATTATGACAGACCAGCTAGATCTACTGTCTCTATTATATTATGACAGACCAGCTAGATCTACTGTCTCTATTATATTATGACAGACCAGCTAGATCTACTGTCTCTATTATATATGACAGACCAGCTAGATCTACTGTCTCTATTATATTATGACAGACCAGCTAGATCTACTGTCTCTATTATATATGACAGACCAGCTAGATCTACTGTCTCTATTATATTATGACAGACCAGCTAGATCTACTGTCTCTATTATATTATGACAGACCAGCTAGATCTACTGTCTCTATTATATTATGACAGACCAGCTAGATCTACTGTCTCTATTATATTATGACAGACCAGCTAGATCTACTGTCTCTATTATATTATGACAGACCAGCTAGATCTACTGTCTCTATTATATATGACAGACCAGCTAGATCTACTGTCTCTATTATATTATGACAGACCAGCTAGATCTACTGTCTCTATTATATTATGACAGACCAGCTAGATCTACTGTCTCTATTATATTATGACAGACCAGCTAGATCTACTGTCTCTATTATATTATGACAGACCAGCTAGATCTACTGTCTCTATTATATTATGACAGACCAGCTAGATCTACTGTCTCTATTATATTATGACAGACCAGCTAGATCTACTGTCTCTATTATATTATGACAGACCAGCTAGATCTACTGTCTCTATTATATTATGACAGACCAGCTAGATCTACTGTCTCTATTATATTATGACAGACCAGCTAGATCTACTGTCTCTATTATATTATGACAGACCAGCTAGATCTACTGTCTCTATTATATTATGACAGACCAGCTAGATCTACTGTCTCTATTATATATGACAGACCAGCTAGATCTACTGTCTCTATTATATTATGACAGACCAGCTAGATCTACTGTCTCTATTATATTATGACAGACCAGCTAGATCTACTGTCTCTATTATATTATGACAGACCAGCTAGATCTACTGTCTCTATTATATTATGACAGACCAGCTAGATCTACTGTCTCTATTATATTATGACAGACCAGCTAGATCTACTGTCTCTATTATATTATGACAGACCAGCTAGATCTACTGTCTCTATTATATTATGACAGACCAGCTAGATCTACTGTCTCTATTATATTATGACAGACCAGCTAGATCTACTGTCTCTATTATATATGACAGACCAGCTAGATCTACTGTCTCTATTATATTATGACAGACCAGCTAGATCTACTGTCTCTATATATTATGACAGACCAGCTAGATCTACTGTCTCTATTATATTATGACAGACCAGCTAGATCTACTGTCTCTATTATATTATGACAGACCAGCTAGATCTACTGTCTCTATTATATTATGACAGACCAGCTAGATCTACTGTCTCTATTATATTATGACAGACCAGCTAGATCTACTGTCTCTATTATATTATGACAGACCAGCTAGATCTACTGTCTCTATTATATTATGACAGACCAGCTAGATCTACTGTCTCTATTATATTATGACAGACCAGCTAGATCTACTGTCTCTATTATATTATGACAGACCAGCTAGATCTACTGTCTCTATTATATTATGACAGACCAGCTAGATCTACTGTCTCTATATATGACAGACCAGCTAGATCTACTGTCTCTATTATATTATGACAGACCAGCTAGATCTACTGTCTCTATTATATTATGACAGACCAGCTAGATCTACTGTCTCTATTATAATATGACAGACCAGCTAGATCTACTGTCTCTATTATATTATGACAGACCAGCTAGATCTACTGTCTCTATTATATTATGACAGACCAGCTAGATCTACTGTCTCTATTATATTATGACAGACCAGCTAGATCTACTGTCTCTATTATATTATGACAGACCAGCTAGATCTACTGTCTCTATTATATTATGACAGACCAGCTAGATCTACTGTCTCTATTATATTATGACAGACCAGCTAGATCTACTGTCTCTATTATATATGACAGACCAGCTAGATCTACTGTCTCTATTATATTATGACAGACCAGCTAGATCTACTGTCTCTATTATATTATGACAGACCAGCTAGATCTACTGTCTCTATTATATTATGACAGACCAGCTAGATCTACTGTCTCTATTATATTATGACAGACCAGCTAGATCTACTGTCTCTATTATATTATGACAGACCAGCTAGATCTACTGTCTCTATTATATTATGACAGACCAGCTAGATCTACTGTCTCTATTATATTATGACAGACCAGCTAGATCTACTGTCTCTATTATATTATGACAGACCAGCTAGATCTACTGTCTCTATTATATTATGACAGACCAGCTAGATCTACTGTCTCTATTATATTATGACAGACCAGCTAGATCTACTGTCTCTATTATATATGACAGACCAGCTAGATCTACTGTCTCTATTATATTATGACAGACCAGCTAGATCTACTGTCTCTATTATATTATGACAGACCAGCTAGATCTACTGTCTCTATATATATGACAGACCAGCTAGATCTACTGTCTCTATTATATTATGACAGACCAGCTAGATCTACTGTCTCTATTATATTATGACAGACCAGCTAGATCTACTCTATTATATTATGACAGACCAGCTAGATCTACTGTCTCTATTATAATATGACAGACCAGCTAGATCTACTGTCTCTATTATATTATGACAGACCAGCTAGATCTACTGTCTCTCTTATATATGACAGACCAGCTAGATCTACTGTCTCTATTATATTATGACAGACCAGCTAGATCTACTGTCTCTATTATATTATGACAGACCAGCTAGATCTACTGTCTCTATTATATTATGACAGACCAGCTAGATCTACTGTCTCTATTATATTATGACAGACCAGCTAGATCTACTGTCTCTATTATATTATGACAGACCAGCTAGATCTACTGTCTCTATATATATGACAGACCAGCTAGATCTACTGTCTCTATTATATTATGACAGACCAGCTAGATCTACTGTCTCTATTAATTATGACAGACCAGCTAGATCTACTGTCTCTATTATATTATGACAGACCAGCTAGATCTACTGTCTCTATTATATTATGACAGACCAGCTAGATCTACTGTCTCTATTATATTATGACAGACCAGCTAGATCTACTGTCTCTATATTATGACAGACCAGCTAGATCTACTGTCTCTATTATATTATGACAGACCAGCTAGATCTACTGTCTCTATTATATTATGACAGACCAGCTAGATCTACTGTCTCTATTATATTATGACAGACCAGCTAGATCTACTGTCTCTATTATATTATGACAGACCAGCTAGATCTACTGTCTCTATTATATTATGACAGACCAGCTAGATCTACTGTCTCTATTATATTATGACAGACCAGCTAGATCTACTGTCTCTATTATATTATGACAGACCAGCTAGATCTACTGTCTCTATTATATTATGACAGACCAGCTAGATCTACTGTCTCTATTATATTATGACAGACCAGCTAGATCTACTGTCTCTATTATATTATGACAGACCAGCTAGATCTACTGTCTCTATTATATTATGACAGACCAGCTAGATCTACTGTCTCTATTATATTATGACAGACCAGCTAGATCTACTGTCTCTATTATAATATGACAGACCAGCTAGATCTACTGTCTCTATTATATTATGACAGACCAGCTAGATCTACTGTCTCTATTATATTATGACAGACCAGCTAGATCTACTGTCTCTATTATATTATGACAGACCAGCTAGATCTACTGTCTCTATTATATTATGACAGACCAGCTAGATCTACTGTCTCTATTATATTATGACAGACCAGCTAGATCTACTGTCTCTGTAATATGACAGACCAGCTAGATCTACTGTCTCTATTATATTATGACAGACCAGCTAGATCTACTCTCTATTATAATATGACCGACCAGCTAGATCTACTGTCTCTATTTAATTTTGACAGGCCAGCTAGATCTACTCTATTATAATATGACAAACCAGCTAGATCTACTGTCTCTGTAATATGACAGACCAGCTAGATCTACTGTCTCTATTATATTATGACAGACCAGCTAGATCTACTCTCTATTATAATATGACAGACCAGCTAGATCTACTGTCTCTATTTTATTTTGACAGACCAGCTAGATCTACTCTATTATAATATGACAAACCAGCTAGATCTACTGTCTCTTTAATATGACAGACCAGCTAGATCTACTGTCTCTATTATATTATGACAGACCAGCTAGATCTACTGTCTCTATTATAATATGACAGACCAGCTAGATCTACTGTCTCTTTTATTATGATAGACCAGCTAGATCTACTCTCTCTATTATAATATGACAGACCAGCTAGATCTACTGTCTCTATTATATTATTACAGACCAGCTAGATCTACTGTCTCTTATAATATGACAGACAAGCTAGATCTACTGTCTCTGTAATATGACAGACCAGCTAGATCTACTGTCTCTATTATATTATGACAGACCAGCTAGATCTACTGTCTCTATTATATTATGACAGACCAGCTAGATCTACTGTCTCTTATATTATGACAGACCAGCTAGATCTACTGTCTCTATAATATGACAGACCAGCTAGATCTACTGTCTCTATTATATTATGACAGACCAGCTAGATCTACTGTCTCTATTATATTATGACAGACCAGCTAGATCTACTGTCTCTATTATAATATGACAGACCAGCTAGATCTACTGTCTCTGTAATATGACAAACCAGCTAGATCTACTGTCTCTATTATATTATGACAGACCAGCTAGATCTACTGTTTCTATTATATTATGACAGACCAGCTAGATCTAGACCTTAGTGCTGCTTTTGATACCATCGATCACCACATTCTTTTGGAGAGATTGGAAACCCAAATTGGTCTACACGGACATGTTCTGGCCTGGTTTAGATCTTATCTGTCGGAAAGATATCAGTTTGTCTCTGTGAATGGTTTGTCCTCTGACAAATCAACTGTAAATTTCGGTGTTCCTCAAGGTTCCGTTTTAGGACCACTATTGTTTTCACTATATATTTTACCTCTTGGGGATGTTATTCGAAAACATAATGTAAACTTTCACTGCTATGCGGATGACACACAGCTGTACATTTCAATGAAACATGGTGAAGCCCCAAAATTGCCCTCGCTAGAAGCATGTGTTTCAGACATAAGGAAGTGGATGGCTGCAAACTTTCTACTATTAAACTCGGACAAAACAGAGATGCTTGTTCTAGGTCCCAAGAAACAAAGAGATCTTCTGTTGAATCTGACAATTAATCTTAATGGTTGTACAGTCGTCTCAAATAAAACTGTGAAGGACCTCGGCGTTACTCTGGACCCTGATCTCTCTTTTGAAGAACATATCAAGACCATTTCGAGGACAGCTTTTTTCCATCTACGTAACATTGCAAAAATCAGAAACTTTCTGTCCAAAAATGATGCAGAAAAATTAATCCATGCTTTTGTCACTTCTAGGTTAGACTACTGCAATGCTCTATTTCCGGCTACCCGGATAAAGCACTAAATAAACTTCAGTTAGTGCTAAATACGGCTGCTAGAATCCTGACTAGAACCAAAAAATTTGATCATATTACTCCAGTGCTAGCCTCTCTACACTGGCTTCCTGTCAAAGCAAGGGCTGATTTCAAGGTTTTACTGCTAACCTACAAAGCATTACATGGGCTTGCTCCTACCTATCTCTCTGATTTGGTCCTGCCGTACATACCTATACGTACGCTACGGTCACAAGACGCAGGCCTCCTAATTGTCCCTAGAATTTCTAAGCAAACAGCTGGAGGCAGGGCTTTCTCCTATAGAGCTCCATTTTTATGGAACGGTCTGCCTACCCATGTCAGAGACGCAAACTCGGTCTCAACCTTTAAGTCTTTACTGAAGACTCATCTCTTCAGTGGGTCATATGATTGAGTGTAGTCTGGCCCAGGAGTGGGAAGGTGAACGGAAAGGCTCTGGAGCAACGAACCGCCCTTGCTGTCTCTGCCTGGCCGGTTCCCCTCTTTCCACTGGGATTCTCTGCCTCTAACCCTATTACAGGGGCTGAGTCACTGGCTTGCTGGGGCTCTCTCATGCCGTCCCTGGAGGGGGTGCGTCACCTGAGTGGGTTGATTCACTGTTGTGGTCATCCTGTCTGGGTTGGCGCCCCCCCCCTTGGGTTGTGCCGTGGCGGAGATCTTTGTGGGCTATACTCAGCCTTGTCTCAGGATGGTAAGTTGGTGGTTGAAGATATCCCTCTAGTGGTGTGGGGGCTGTGCTTTGGCAAAGTGGGTGGGGTTATATCCTTCCTGTTTGGCCCTGTCCGGGGGTGTCCTCGGATGGGGCCACAGTGTCTCCTGACCCCTCCTGTCTCAGCCTCCAGTATTTATGCTGCAGTAGTTTATGTGTCGGGGGGCTGGGGTCAGTTTGTTATATCTGGAGTACTTCTCCTGTCCTATTCGGTGTCCTGTGTGAATCTAAGTGTGCGTTCTCTAATTCTCTCCTTCTCTCTTTCTTTCTCTCTCTCGGAGGACCTGAGCCCTAGGACCATGCCCCAGGACTACCTGACATGATGACTCCTTGCTGTCCCCAGTCCACCTGGCCATGCTGCTGTTCCAGTTTCAACTGACCTGAGCCCTAGGACCATGCCCCAGGACTACCTGACATGATGACTCCTTGCTGTCCCCAGTCTACCTGGCCATGCTGCTGCTCCAGTTTCAACTTCCACCTGACTGTGCTGCTGCTCTAGTTTCAACTGTTCTGCCTTATTATTATTCGACCATGCTGGTCATTTATGAACATTGAACATCTTGACCATGTTCTGTTATAATCTCCACCCGGCACAGCCAGAAGAGGACTGGCCACCCCACATAGCCTGGTTCCTCTCTAGGTTTCTTCCTAGGTATTGGCCTTTCTAGGGAGTTTTTCCTAGCCACCGTGCTTCTACACCTGCATTGCTTGCTGTTTGGGGTTTTAGGCTGGGTTTCTGTACAGCACTTTGAGATATCAGCTGATGTACGAAGGGCTATATAAATAAATTTGATTTGATTTGATTTGATTTGATCTACTGTCTCTATTATATTATGACAGACCAGCTAGATCTACTCTCTCTATTATAATATGACAGACCAGCTAGATCTACTGTCTCTGTAATATGACAGACCAGCTAGATCTACTGTCTCTATTATATATGACAGACCAGCTAGATCTACTGTCTCTATTATATTTATGGACAGACCAGCTAGATCTACTGTCTCTATTATATTATGACAGACCAGCTAGATCTACTGTCTCTATTAATATGACAGACCAGCTAGATCTACTGTCTCTATTATATTATGACAGACCAGCTAGATCTACTGTCTCTATAATATGACAGACCAGCTAGATCTACTGTCTCTATTATATTATGACAGACAGCTAGATTTACTCTCTATTATAATATGACAGACCAGCTAGATCTACTGTCTCTATTTTATTTGACCAGACCAAGCTAGATCTACTCTATTATAATATGGACAGACCAGCTAGATCTACTGTCTCTGTAATATGACAGACCAGCTAGATCTACTGTTCTATTATATTATGACAGACCAGCTAGATCTACTCTCTATTATATATGACGACCAGCTAGATCTATGTCTCTATTATATTTGACAGACCAGCTAGATCTACTCTATTATAATATGACAAACCAGCTAGATCTACTGTCTCTGTAATATGACAGACCAGCTAGATCTACTGTCTCTATTATATATGACAGACCAGCTAGATCTACTGTCTTATTATAATATGACAGACCAGCTAGATCTACTGTCTCTATTTATTATGACAGACCAGCTAGATCTCCTGTCTCTATTTTTTATTAGACCAGCTATTTTTTTGTCTCTATTATAATATGACAGACCAGCTAGATCTACTGTCTCTATTATATTATGACAGACCAGCTAGATCTACTGTCTCTTATAATATGACAGACAAGCTAGATCTACTGTCTCTGTAATATGACAGACCAGCTAGATCTACTGTCTTATTATATTTACAGACCAGCTAGATCTACTGTCTCTATTATATTATGACAGACCAGCTAGATCTACTGTCTCTGTAATATGACAGACCAGCTAGATCTACTGTCTCTATTATAATATGACAGACCAGCTAGATCTACTGTCTCTGTAATATGACAGACAGCTAGATTACTGTCTCTATTATATTATGACAGACCAGCTAGATCTACTGTCTCTATTATATATGACAGACCAGCTAGATCTACTGTCTATTTATTATGACAGACCAGCTAGATCTACTCTATATTATATGACAGACCAGCTAGATCTACTGTCTCTGTAATATGACAGACCAGCTAGATCTACTGTCTCTATTATATTATGACAGACCAGCTAGATCTACTCTCTATTATATTATGACAGACCAGCTAGATCTACTGTCTCTATTATATTTGACAGACAGCTAGATCTACTCTATATTATATGACAGACCAGCTAGATCTACTGTCTCTATATATGACAGACAGCTAGATCTACTGTCTCTATTATATTATGACAGACCAGCAGATCTACTGTCTCTATTATAATATGACAGACCAGCTAGATCTACTGTCTCTATTATTATGACAGACCAGCTAGATCTACTCTCTCTATATAATATGACAGACCAGCTAGATCTACTTGTCTCTATTATATTAACAAAGACAGCTAGATCTACTGTCTCGTAATATGACAGACAAGCTAGATCTACGGTCTCTGTAATATGACAGACCAGCTAGATCTACTGTCTATTATATTGTGACAGACCAGCTAGATCTACTGTCTCTATTATATTTGACAGACCAGCTAGAATACTCTCTCTTATAAAATGACAGACCAGCTAGATCTACTGTCTCGTAATATGACAGACCAGCTAGATCTACTGTCTCTCTATATTATGACAGACCAGCTAGATCTAC
>NW_022265003.1:17500-19771 GCF_002021735.2 Oncorhynchus kisutch | reverse complement strand
GAGAGGAGAGGAGAGGAGAGGAGAGGAGGGAGAGGAGAGGAGAGGAGAGGAGAGGAGAGGAGAGGGAGAGAAGGGGAGAGAGAGGCCTGTGTATATGGGACTGCACCACCTGTTTTTAAAAAAATATATTTCTCAGTCCTAATTTATAACCTGGGAAAGCCAGGTGTGTTATCTGTTCAACTGGTGACAGAAACAGAATATTTTAGCTGACTGAGAATTGGTCAACTATGAAAACCAACGGTGTAATATTCTAGAAGACACCTGAGCTGGGTAGGGATTGGACTCTGTAGAGTGCTAGAGTCAATCTGTAACATGGAAGGGAACATTTTTTGAAGTGTTCTAGAAGCGTGTGTGGGCCAAGCTCTAGGCCGATATATGACCTCATTTACTATGACATCATTTCCCATCCTTGCGCGGTAAGGAGCTTGATTGCATTTCTAGCTTGTCATAAATGGTGTCATTCCAGTTCCGAGCTTGAGTGTGTCCAGTACTCCACACACACACCACACACACACACACACACACACACACACACACACACACACACACACACACACACACACACACACACACACACACACACACACACACACACACACACCACACACACACACACACACACACACACACACACACACACACACACACACACTCACACACACACACAGGCCAAACCAAACTTAGAGTCTGGAGTAAGAGACCGAGACAGTGAGAAGACAGGACTCGTGTTTCATGGGTGGAGGGAAGAGGAGGATCGATTTAAGGTGTTTGTTTCTTACGAGAGAAAGAGAGAGAGACATTTGAAATATCTTGTGTGAGTGTAATATTTACTGTTCACTTTTTGTTTATTTCACTTTGTTCATCCATTTCACTTGCTTTGGCAATGTAAACATGTTTCCCATGACAATAAAGCCCCTTGAATTGAATTGATAGATAGGGAGGGAGAGAGATCTAATTTCTCCTTTCCTACCTTCTTCCTGAATTTCTCCTTTCTATAGCTTTGTTCATATATATAACCAGATATGATGATCAGGTCAAGGCCATCTCATAATTACGGAAAATAGAAATTAAAAATTGTGTGTGTGTGACACGGGGCTGTCAAACCTCTAAGAATCCATTGCAAAGTTCCTGACAGTATATAGGCCTTAATGTGTGTGTTTTGCTGAGTGTGTGTATGAAACAGAGAGAGAGAACGAGGGAGAAAAGAGAGAGAGAGAGGAAGAGAGAGCAAGAGGAATCCAATCCAATCAAATAGTATTTGTCACATGCGCAGAATACAACAGGTGAAGGTAGACCTTACCGTTAAATGCTTAGTTACAAGCCCTTAACCAAGAGAGAGAGAGAGAGAGCAAGAGAGAGAGGGAAGAGAGAGAGATAAACAGTAAAAGAGAGTGAGAGAGAGAGAGCGAGAGAGAAAGAAACAGTAAGAGAGAGAGAGAAACAATAAGAGAGAGAGAGAAACAATAAGAGAGAGAGAGAGAGAGACAGTAAGAGAAAGAGAGAGAGAGAAACAGTAATAGAGAGAGAGAGAGAGAGAGAGAGAGAAAGCAAATGTCAAATTGGCTTTTTACCAAATTACCGTACAACAGACCATGTATTCACCCTGCACATCCTAATTGACAACCAAACAACCAAAACAAAGGCAAAGTCTTCTCATGCTTTGTTGATTTCAAAAAAGCATTCGACTCAATTTGGCATGAGGGTCTGCTATACAAACTGATGGAAAGTGGTGTTGGGGGTAAAACATACGACATTATAAAATCCATGTACACAAACAACAAGTGTGCGGTTAAAATTGGCAAAAAACACACACATTTCTTCACACAGGGTCATGGGGTTAGACAGGGATGCAGCTTAAGCCCCACCCTCTTCAACATATATATCAACGAATTGGCGCGGGCACTAGAAAAGTCTGAGGCAACCCGGCCTAACCCTACTAGAATCCGAAGTCAAATGTCTGCTGTTTGCTGATGATCTGGTGCTTCTGTCACCAACCAAGGAGGGCCTACAGCAGCACCTAGATCTTATGCACAGATTCTGTCAGACCTGGGCCCTAACAGTAAATCTCAGTAGACCAAAATAATGGTGTTCCAAAAAAGGTCCAGTCACCAGGACCACAAATACAAATTCCATCTAGACACTGTTGCCCTAGAGCACACAACAAACTATACATACCTTGGCCTAAATATCAGCGCCACAGGTAACTTCCACAAAGCTGTGAACGATCTGAGAGACAAGGCAAGAAGGGCATTCTATGCCATCAAAAGGAAC